>NC_066555.1:1874597-1887097 GCF_024679095.1 Eriocheir sinensis
GGGAAAGAAGTTGAAAGGGAAGTTGAGGGCGGGATGGGAAGCTATGTCGGAAGGTTTGGGAGGAGGAGAAGAGGAGAGAAGAAGGGAGAATGAAGCAGGGATGGAAGGCAATGATGAAGAATATGATGGGAAAGAAGGGAAGGTAGACGAGATGGGAAGGGATAGTGGAAGGGACTGGGACGAAGAGAATAGGAGGGATGGAAGGCAGAGGTGGAGGGATAAAGATGGATAACAAGGTAGGAAAGAAAATTAAATGTATAGAGAGGGAAGTGAAGATGGGATAGACAGAGATTGATGGGGCAGTATAAAGGATATGGAGGAAGAGTGGAAAGGGGACAGATGAAGATGGGGTGGAAGGCATAGGTGGAGGAGTGGAAATATAGAGAATATGACAGGAAAAGAAAGGTGGATGATCGGACAAAGAAAGGAAGGAAGAAAGGAAGGAAGGAAGAAAGGAAGGAAAGAAGGAAGGAAGGAAGGAAGAAAGGAAGGAAGGAAGAAAGGAAGGAAGGAAGGAAGAAAGGAAGGAAAGAAGAAAGGAAGAAAGAAAGGAAGGAAGAAAAGAAGGAAGGAAGAAAGGAAGGAAGGAAGAAAGAAAGGAAGGGATATATAGGATAGAGAGTATAGATACATGGCTGGAAAGGGAAGTGAAGATAATACAAGGATAGAAGGGAGATAATGGAAGATAGGGAATGATGAAGATAGGATTGGAGGAGATAAACGATAATGATATGGAGGGAAGGAAGAGATAGGAGGAGGAGGAGGAGGAGGAGGAGGCAAAGATGAGATGGAGTATGATAGTGGAAGAAAAAGACAGGAGAGGAGGAGGAGGAGACGAGGAGACGAGAGGGAGGAGGATAAAGAAAGGGATTAGGTGAGGAGGTGAAAATGAGATGAATAGCGATGATGAAGGATTGAGAAAGTGTAAAAGGAGGTTACAACTAGCAGGGAAGAGATAGATAGTTAGACAGATAGATAGATAGATAAATGGAGGCTTTGTTAATATGGAAAATGAAGCAAAGAAGAATATAAACAGAACGTGAAAGACCCTGATCACTATAACCTTTGAGGAAAAAGAAAGAAGGGAAGGAAACTGAATACTGAGAAGGAAGATAAAAGGAGTACGACTGAGCACTATTAGGAAGGTAGAGAGGAACAGGAGTGGACAGTAAACGGTAAGTGAATGAAAAGGAAACTGGACACGATGAAGGAGGAGAAGTGGATATAGTACTGGACACTAACAAAGGAGAGGGAAAGGATGGGAACTTGGAGCACACGGGGAAGAGACGGGAAAGGGGATTAGATCATGTTCAGGGTGGTCAGGGGGATGAGAGAGGAAGTTAACCCTATCAAGGAGCCGAAGATGATGGAATTGGAAAGTAGCAAGGAAGGAAAAGGTGGAGAAATAGAGAACTGTAAGGAAGTAGAGGGAAAGGAAGAAAAAGGGAAGGAATTAGACATATACACCACGGAAAGGAATCGTAGTAGGGTAAGGAGGGAAAGCTGGTAGAATTGGAGACTAGGAAGGAAGGAAAGTATGAAGAGAATTAACTATCAAGAAAGAAAGTGGAACGTGAAGAAAAAAGGGGTGAAACTATTGTCGGTATCATAAGAAACCATCGCATCTCACATCAACTATTTCTAAAAAGTCAAAGAGGTGATTAATCGGGTTCCAGTAAGTGTTTCTTTAGGCTCAGGGTACAGAAGAAGGGTCAGACTACCACCAGGGCCATAAAACTACGTCTGGAAATGCCCACAACTCCTACGAAAGCCTTGTCAAATATGTGAACTTGACGAAATGTTTAGTAATACGGCCTTATGAGGATAGAATGAAAAAAGAGAAAAGAGGGATAGAGGATAAAAAGGAGGAAAGACAGGAATGAAAGAGAAGTGAAGAAGAATGAGTGAAGAAGAGAGAATGGGAAGTTATATATATAGACTCACAGTTGAGGAGGGAAGGGCAGGAGAAGGGATGAGGGAGAGAGTGAGACCAGATATTAGCAGAAGAAGGCCAAGTAGATAAATATGATAAATGAAAGCAAAGAGATGGAATGACATGAGTGAAAAGAGAGGTACTTACACATATACACATACATTAGACGAGGGAAGGGCAGGAGATGGAGTGAAGGTGAGGGTAAAACCAGGCATTAACAGAAGAAGGAGGCCAAGTAGATGAAGAATTATGATGAATAACAGCTGAGAGGGAATGACATGAAAGAAAAGTGAAGGGGCCATAGATACACCCCAGAAAGGAAAGATAGGAGAAGGGATGAGGGTGAGGGTGCTGGCAGACATTAAAAGGGAGAACAGGAAGTGGATAGTGAAATGGAAATGGAGAGGAAAGATGGACAATAGGATGGAAAAGAAGGGAAAGAAGTTGAAAAGAGCGTTGATGACGGGATAGGAAGCGATTGTGGAAGGGTTGGGAAGGTAGTGAAAGGGAGAGAACACCAGAGGAAGGAAGGACAGAAGAAGGGGTTAGGGGGAAAGGGAGGACAGACATTAGAAAAAGAAACCCAACTAAATAAATATAAGAAAAAACAGCTAAGGAAAAGGGGACTCCGAGAAAAGGGAACTACAGGCATCAGAGAAGGAAAGGGCAGGAGAAAGGGTGAGAGTGAGGGCGAGGTTGGACATGAGCAGAAGGTTAAATAGATAATTATGAGGGAATGAAGTTGAGAGAAAGTGAAGGACCTATAGACACACACGCATCAGATAAGGAAAGGGCAAGAGAAGTAAAGAGAATGAAAGGGTTGAGAGTTAGAGTGACGCCGGACATTAGCAGAAGAAAAAGACCAACGAAATAATAAAAAGAGTGAAAGAAAAGGACAGGAACAACAGTGAAGGGAAGGGAAGGAGAAGGGAGTTACCACCAGGAGAAGGAATGCCAGAAGGGGTGAGTTAGGGTGAGGTTGACCATTAGCAGCAGGAGAAGGCATAAAAGGAGTGAAAGAAAAGGAAAGGAACAGCAGTAAAGGGAAGGGAAGGAGAAGGGAGTTACCACCAGGAGAAGGAATATCAGAAGGGGTGAGTTAGGGTGAGGTTGCCCATTAGCAGCAGGAGAAGGCCAAGAAGATGAATCTGATGATGAATAGCAGCAGCAGGAGGAGGAAGGAGGGCAGCAGGGGCGCTCGTTCCTGCTGGCGCACACCAGACGGGGATTATGGCGTGACCACAAGCTTGTCTCTTGACCAGGGAGGGGCGAGGGAAGGGCTGGGTGGCGCCGCACACACGCACACACACACACACTCACACACACACATAGACAGATAGATAGTTAGATAGATAGATAGACAGATAGATAGATAGATAGCGGGCTTTTTTTATTAATGTTTACTTTTTTTGTGCCCTTGAACTGTCTCCTTTGCTGTAAAAAAAAAAAAAAAAAGATAGATAGATAGATAGATAGATTGCTAGACAGACAGGTAGAAAGATAGTTATGTCGAGAGAAAGATTTAATACTGAAACACACATAGATATATAGATAGATAGATAGATAGATAGATAGATAGATGTCGAGCTTTTCTATATATTTTTTTGCCCTGAATCTGCTTCCTTGAAAAATATAGACAGATAGATAGATAAATATGAGTTAATATATATATAAATTTATTCACACACAAAGTCTACATTCTCTAACATATTTGGTGACCATGTAAAGTCCGTTCTGAAGGTCCTTTGATAACGGACAGACAAACACACAAACAAACAGACGGATAACGACGGAAAAATATATGTATCCCTCCCTGTTAAGACGGAGGCGGGCGAGAACAAAATTAATGAAAAAAAAAAAAAAAAGCTCTATACTCAGGGGTACATCATGACCTCCTATAGTGACGGTTTGCTTGCTTGAGGAACGCGGTGTAGTATTTAAGTTAGTAAGTAAATAAGTAAGTTAAGTAATTCAAGTAAGTAATTTAAGTAGGTAATTCAAGTAAGTAATTTAAGTAAGTAATTCCAGTAAGTAATTTAAGTAAGTTAAGTAATTCAAGTAAGTAATTTAAGTAACTAAGTAATTTAAGTAAGTAATTCAAGTAAGTAATTTAAATAGGTAATTCCAGTAGGTAGTTTAAGTTTGCAGATAAGTAAGTAATTTAAGTAAGTATTTCAAATGAATAAATAAATTTAAGTAATCTAAGTCAGCAATTCAAGTAAGTAATTCAAGTAAGCAAGTAATTTAAGTAAGTAATTCCAGTAAGTAATGTAAGTAGTTCAAATGAGTAAAGAAATAAGTAGTCTAAGTAAGTTGTAAGTAAGTGATTTAGTAAGATAAGTAAGTGAATAAGTAAGTACGTATAAACAAGTAAGAAAGTAAATAAGTGTAGATGTAAGTAAGTGTATGTTTAAGCAATTAAGTAAGAGGGTTAATAAGAAAATAGATCACTTAAGTAAGCAAATATTTTAAGTAAGCAATTCCAGTAAGTATTATAAGTAGTTCAAATGAGTAAAGAAATAAGTAGTCTAAATAAGTTGTAAATACGTTTTTTAGTAAGTAAGATAAGTAAGTAAATAAGTATGTATAAAAGTTAAGTTCAGCGCCGCCTTCAACATCATACTTGTGCAACCAATCCTTCGGTGAGAGATAAAAGTTAAGGAGTTAAATAAGCGCCCCCTGAATGCTCCATCCCAGGCCGGGGTTCGCAGGGCACAGCGCCTATCCCGGACTCAGGCTTTGTGCGTTCTTGCAGAAGATTATGGGATACACGTAAGACTGTTCTGTGTGTGTGTGTGTGTGTGTGTGTGTGTGAGAGAGAGAGAGAGAGAGAGAGAGAGAGAGAGAGAGAGAGAGAGAGAGAGAGAGAGAGAGAGAGAGAGAGAGAGAGAGAGAGAGAGAGAGAGAGAGAGAGAGAGAGAGAGAGAGAGAGAGAGAGAGAGAGAGAGAGAGAGAGTGTGTGAGTGAGTGTGTGTGTATTCGTGCTGCTTTCATATTCTCAAAGTATCAGATTCTAGGTTAGTCATCGCGTCCGTCCGTGGTCACGCCCGGTCCGTGGCGCGGTGAAGGACGCCTCTGGGCCGTGGTGGCGGGGCTGCGGCGCTCCTCACTGACGCGGGTGGGGCTTGGGTGGTGGCTAGACCAAGGCCTTCGGAGAGAACTCTAGACTAGCGTTACCAGAACATTGCATATCTCGATTTCAGACCCCAGCATATCTCGATTTCAGACCCCAGCATATCTCGATTTCAGACCCCAGCATATGTCGATTTCAGACCCCAGCATATGTCGATTTCAGACCCCAGCATATGTCGATTTCAGACCCCAGCATATCTCGATTTCAGACCCCAGCATATCTCGATTTCAGACCCCAGCATATCTCGATTTCAGACCCCAGCATATCTCGATTTCAGACCCCAGCATATCTCGATTTCAGACCCCAGCATATCTCGATTTCAGACCCCAGCATATCTCGATTTCAGACCCCAGCATATGTCGATTTCAGACCCCAGCATATCTCGATTTCAGACCCCAGCATAGTTAGTCACTTCCACCCCTCACATCAACTATTTCCAAAGGCCGAAAAGGAGAACAGGCGGGTTGTAATGAATGTTTTTTTAGGTTCATGGTACAGAAGAAGGGCCAGACTGCTATCAGAGTCATAAAACTACCCCAGGAAATACCCAAAACTCCTACGAAAGCCTTAAATATGTGAACTTGGACGCTGTATTGTTTAAGAATATGTCCCTCAGTGAGTTTTTTTATAATAGTTGTGGGTTAGAAATCCGAAAACGCAATGCGGGGAGTACGATAATCTGGTAACGCTGAGATAGACCAAGGCTAGACCCGCCCTGGCCAAGCCTTGACGCGGGTCCTGCCCACTCAGGCACTCAGGCACTCACTCACCAGTCTGCTTAAAGAGCGTGTACGAAGGCCGGCCACCAATCCTAAAGCAAGGAATATGAGAGCGTTTCTACCTCGACAAAAAAGATGAATCATTCTATAAGAAAATATATATACTTATAATATAAAATGCCATCAAAACCAGGTCCAGTAAAGGAGGCAAAAATGTCAAGAGAGTATTATCATTACTTTGTTGTTGTTGTTGTTGTTGTTGTTGTTGTTGTTGTTGTTGTTCCAGAGCTGTATTGGTGTGAGTGCAAGTCATAGTGAGAAGGAAAACAGCTGCAAAAAAAATACACGAGTGAAAAAAACAAAAACAAGGAGTTAATTCCCACGATAACTTGTTGCATGCCGGTCTAAAGGTGTGGCAGGTGTGTTCAGTGAGTCGCTGATTGTGTCACCTGTCGTGTGTCACCAGTCCTTACACTTCTCTTCATGACTAACGCCCAGCCTCGATCACGGGCCGGCTTGTTTCGTAACCTACCCTCAGGTCTCTGGTCGGTATTCTCAGACGCTATAGCCTCTCACATCGACTACTTCCAAAAGCCGAAAAGAAGATCAGTCGCGTTCTAATGAGTGTTTGTGTAGATTCATGGCAGAGAAGAATGATCAGACTACCAGAAGGGTCATAAAACTACCCCTGGAAATGCCAAAAAAGATCAGTCGCGTTCTAATGAGTGTTTGTGTAGATTCATGGCAGAGGAGAATGATCAGACTACCAGAAGGGTCATAAAACTACCCCTGGAAATGCCAAAAAAGAAGATCAGTCGCGTTCTAATGGGTGTTTGTGTAGATTCATGGCAGAGAAGAATGATCAGACTACCAGAAGGGTCATAAAACTACCTCTGCAAATGCCCAAAACTCCTACGAAAGCCTTGTCAAATGTGTGTAGGTGAACGCCGATTTGTTTAAGAATATGACCCTCTCTGTCTCCACATCCATAGTTATTTATTTATATTTTTGTTTTCATAATCAAGTACTCTGTGAGGTGCCGCGTGTTTCCTCTTAATGATCATAATTATTTCATGGCGCGAGCGTGGAATCCTAATCATTTGTTTATATTTATGAATCACCTCTTATTGCATGTATGATAACCTATAGAGTATGAATGTATGTATGTATGTATCTTTGTATGTATGCATGAATAGAGTATGCATCTCACGCGCGGGGAGGCTCCACACACACAGCTCTCTTGGACAAAGGCTCTTCGTCTCATCAACTCCTCTCCTCTTACTGATAGTCTTCTACCTCTTAAACTCCTCCGCCATGTTGCCTCTCTATCTTCTGTCGATATTTTCATGCTGACTGCTCCTTTGAACTTGCCAACTGCATACCTCCCCCCTCCCGCGGCCCCCGCTGACCACTTACTTTCTACTCAAGCTCATCCCTATATTGTCCAAATTCCTTGTGCAAGAGCTAACCAGCATCTTCATTCTTTCACCCCTCGCGCTGGTAAACTCCTGAATAATCTTCCTTCGTCTGTAGCTCCTCCTGCCTACGACTTGAACTCTTTCAGGAGGAGAGTATCAAGACACCTCTCCTTCCGAAGTTAACCTCTCTTTTGGCCACTCTCCTACTCTTTTTTATAGGGGCAGTGTTTAGCGGTCTTTTTTATCTTTTTTCTCTTGAGCTGCTTCCTTTACTGCAAAAAAAAATGTATGTATGTGTTTATAAGCTCTTCACATCACTCAAATCCGTCACGTAACTTAAAACACGCACACTTGGAAAAAATTTAATTACCAAACCCTTGAGTCACGCGAGGAAACCCGTCCCCCACGCTGCTTAGGCGCGGCGCCCGGAAGGAAGGAAACTTTTTAATTAGACCGACAGTGAATTGAGTCTTTTAGAGGAGCGGCGGATTCGTAATGACGCAACGAGGCTGGATGACCGCAAGCCAGCCACTCCTTCAACGGATGTGGCGGTGCAGAAGGAGGAGGAGAGGAGGAGGAGGAGGAAGACGGAAAGGAGGAGGAGAGGAGGAGGAGGAGGAAAATTGAGTATAAGTCGTATATATGGGGTTGAAGAAAGACGAGGAGAACAAGAACCGAGATGAAGGAAGAGAACAATAAGAGGAGAAGGAGAAGGAAGAAGAAAAGGAGGAAGAAGAAGGAGAAAGAAGAAGAAAAGTGGACGTTAATCAGGAATACATAGTTGAATAAAGACGAAAACAAGAACCAGGAAAAAGGAAAGAGAAGAGAAAGAAGAGAGGGAAGAAGACAGAGGAGGAGAAAGAGAAGGAGAAAAAAAAGTGGAAATAAGACAGGAACAGGAAATTGGAGAAAGGTTGAAGGCAAGGAGAACTAAAATGAAGGATGTCAGAAGAGGAAGGGAAGAAGAGAAGGAGGAGAAGGAGACGGAGAAAGAGGGAGAATAAAGGTAGATATAGAACTGAAGGAAGACGAGGAATGCCAGAGAACTAAAATGAAGAGAGGAAGAAAAGAGGAAGAAAGGAAGAAAAAGAAGATGAGGAGTAGGAGGAGGAGGAAAAATGGACCAGACCAGAAAGTTGAAGGAAAACGAAAGTAAAGAGGAACAAGAAAACCACGGGAAGGAAAGAGGAGGAAGAGGAAAGAAGAGGAAGAAGAGGAAGGGAATATGAAGAAGGGGAGGAGAAGGATTAAAAGCGGAAGTAAATAAAAAATAAAAAATAAATTGAAGGAACACGAAAGAGAGAAGGACGAAGAAAACCACGATGAAGAGAGAGCAAGAAGAGGAGGAAGAGGAGGAGGAGGAGGAAGAAAGAAAGAGTGAAAGTAAATATGGGAGTGAGGAAGATGAGACCGAAGAGGAGGAGGAGGAAGGAGGAAGGAGGAAGCAAAGGAAAGTTCAAGGAGGAGGAGGAGGAGGAGGAGGAGAGTGTGAGAGGTGGCCACGAGGACACGAGAGGTTATGTCTTAATTAAAAACTAACCACTGGGTCGTTGACTTAAGAGAGAGAGGGAGAGAGAGAGAGGCACCGTGGGAGAGGCTGGCACAGGGAGGGAGGGAGGGAGAGAGAGGACACGCAGCTAGGGAGATTAGGGAGATGAGGGAGATATATGACCAGGGCGCCTTGAGAGGGAGGAGTGTGAGGGAGGAAAAAGGAGAATCATGTAGAGAGAAGTAAGAAGGGGAGAGGTATAGGAAGATGTATGGAGGGGAAGGGGAAGAGATGTCTAGTGGAAGGGAAGGGAAAGGAAGGGGAAGGGAGGAGATGCATATTGAAAAGGAAGGGGAGGAAGGGAAAGGGAAGGGAAGATATGTATAGCGGGAGGGAAGGGAAGGGGAAGGGGTAGGGAGGGGAAGGGGAAGAGATGAGATGTCTAGTGGAAGGGAAGGGAAAGTAAGGGGAAGGGAGGAGTTGCATAGTGAAGAGGAAGGGGAGGAAGGGAAAGGGAAGGGAAGATAATATAGAGGGAGGGAAGGGAAGCAAAGGAAGGGAAGAGAAGGGAGGATATGTATAGGGGAAGGGAGAGGGAGGAAAGGAATGGAAGGGGAAAGTAGATGTATAGGGAAGGAAGGGAAGGAAAGGGAAAGAAAGGTATGGGAAGCGGAAGGGAAGAAATTAAGGGAAGGGGAGGGAAGGGAGAGAAGATGTAGAGACGTGTGAGGTAAGGAAGGAAGACGAGGTGATAAGTATGAACAACAACAACAACAAAAACAACAACAATACGCAGTCATCTGTAGATAAGATACGTATTAAGATAAACGAATAAACAAACACAGATTAATACACAAACACAATGAATCAGGGAGTAAATAGTCATATGCCTGATAAGAAACACTATTACTTCTACTACTACTACTACTACTACTACTACTACTACTTTTACTACTACTTCTACTACTACTACTACTACTACTACTACTACTACTACCACTAGGTCAAATTATGCAAAATAGGCAAATACACATGCATATATTTCCTCCTGCCTACGACTTAAACGCCTTCAAGAGGGAAGCATCATTCAAGATTCTGAACCTTGAATATAGATGTTCTTACACTTCCGATTAATTCTGTATCTTATTATTATTATCTGTATCTCTATTTCTGTATCTTATTTATTCCCTGAGCTCCTTTTCCTTAGGTGTAAAAAGAATGAATAAAAATGTACGTTCGTAGTCCCCAGTGCCAAGGAAATACTCACAGTGGATGGATGATGAGATTGCGTGTTGCCTTGCCTCCGTTGCTAGGAAAAAAATGAATGAAAAAAAAAGGTTCCAGGTTCTCAATGCCAAGGAAATACAAGGCAACAGGTGCTGGATAGTATGTCTGTGTAGTTTGTGAGGCTTTCCAAGTAGAGTTAGTGTTCTTTTTTTTCCGTATCCTATTTTTTTCTCCCTGAGCTGTCTCCTTTACTGTAAAAGAATTGGTTAAAGAAAGTAGGTTCCTAGTTCTCAATGGCAACAAGGAAACACAAGGCAACAGGTGATAGACAATGTACAGGTGTAGTCTGTGATGTCCTTGAAGTACTTAAGTTAGCTGGCTTAGTTGTGTACCTGTCCTTTTTTTTCTTGCCTCCAATCCTGTTAAAAAATATATATAAAAAGTAAGTCTCGAGGTTCTCAAAGCCAAGGAAACACAAGGCAACAGGTGATAGACAATGTACAGGTGTAGTCTGTGATGTCCTTGAAGTACTTAAGTTAGCTGGCTTAGTTGTGTACCTGTCCTTTTTTTTCTTGCCTCCGATCCTGTTATAAAGTAAGTCTCGAGGTTCTCAGTGCCAAGGAAACACGTATATGACAAGAGACGTTTGATATTATGTTCGTGGATTGGTGGTTAGTTAGTTGCCTTGCCTCCTTTGCTCTAAAAATAATAAATAATGAGTAGGTCCTCAAGTTCTCAATGCCAAGGAAACACAAGTAAACAACAACAGGTAACTCGTCAGCGCAGTGTGTGAAATCTTCGAGGTAGTTAAGTACAAAGATGGTGGTGTTCGCTTGCTATTTATCGCCTCGTTCCGCTCAGAGCTCGCATAACCAAGGACAACGACGCACGCAGTAGCCAGGTGGAGTCGCAGTTGTCGTCGCCCTCACCGCTACCGCCGCCGCCGCCTGTCGTCCGCCGCCTGTCACGTCTCCCTCCCTCGCCGTCCCCTCCGCCGCCGCCGCCTCTGCCTCCCCGTCCTCAGTTCCCGGATGACGTGCGCGCGCGTGTGTGTGTGTGTGTGTGTGTGTGTGTGTGTGTGTGTGTGTGTGATGAAACAAAAAAACAGTCATGATAAACAAAATGAAGCTCCTCCTCTTCCCTTCCCTCCCCTTCCCTCCCCTTCCCTTCCCTTCCCTTCCCTCCCCTTCCTCTCTCCCGCATTCCTTTCTTCACCTGTTTGCTTTGCTTGTTTGTTAGTTGTTAATTCTTTTTTTTTCTCGTATTTTAATTTTTTGTTATTTTTGTTGTTATTTCTCTCCTGTGCTTCTTTTTTTTCTTGTTCATGTTATTTTTCTTTTTGTTATTTGTTTCGTGTTTTTTATTGTTGTTGTTGTTGTCAAATTTTTGTATATATTGTTCATCTTTGTTTCTTTTTTTTCATTTTTCTTCTTGTTCTCCTTCCTGTGTTTTTTTGTTATCGTTTTTTTTTGTTTCCTGTTTATGTTATTGTTCTTTTTCCTGTTTTATTGTTTTTCCTGTTTTTTTTTGTTATTGTTTCTCTTTTTTGTTTCCTGTTTATATTATTGTTCTTTTTCCTGTTTTTTCTTGTTTTGGTTCTTGTTTTTTTCTTGTTCTTTGTATCTCGTTTTTTTTCTTTTCATTTTTCCTCAAGTTCTTATTTCCGTTTTTTCTTCCTTTTTCTTGTTCTTCTTTTCCTCTGTTTCTTGTTCATATTCTTCTGTTTATTATCTTTTTTTCCTTCTCGTTCTTCCTCGTCCTCGTCTACCCCTTCATTAACTAATAACAAAATATCATCCATTAACACACATTCATCTCCGAACTCAATTATCCAAGTCATATATTTTTACCTCATTAACTTTTAAACCAAATCACTCACTCACGCACTCACTCCCCGAACCATCCAATCTTTCACCGTACTAATCATAAGCATTTGACGAGACTAACGAACCGGGTAATCGTCATCATTGCTTCGCTCCGATATCATTACTCATCATTATTATCATTATTATTTCCTCACTCCACTCTGCTCTCATATTGAAGAAGAAAATTGTATAGGTGTTTTCAATTCTACAGGTTGTATTTCCTTTCCTTCCTAGTCTCCTCCTTCTTCTTCTTCTTCTCCTTCTTCTTCTTCTTCTTCTTCTTCTTATCCTTACCTCTTTTCACCTTCTTTCCATTCCATTTTTCTTCACTTTTATTTCAATCATCATCCTTTCCCTCATTCTTTCCCTTCATTCTCCTCCTTCTTCCCTTCCTTATCCTTCCTCCCGTCACCCTATCCCTATCTCATCGCTTGTTCTTCAATATCCATTATTCATCACCATTCTGTTTCAATCATCTTCCTTTTTTCCCAATTCTTTCCCTTCATTATCCTCCTTTTCGCATCCTTATCCTTCCTCCCTTCATCCTCTCCCCATCATCACTTTCCCTCCATACTCATCATTTATTATTATTTTTTTCACACCTCTTCCAAGCATCTCCTTTCTCCCCTATTTTTCTCCTCCTCCTCTTTATCCTATCCCTCTTCACCTCCTCCCATCCCATCGTTTCTCTTCCATATTCACCATTCATCGTTATT
>NC_066555.1:1892097-1952097 GCF_024679095.1 Eriocheir sinensis
CCTTCCCTTAGATCCCTTCCTTTGATGTGAGATATTTCCGAACTCACCCCTTCCCTTCCCTTCCCTTCCCTTCCCTTCCCTTCACTTCACTTCCCTCTCCTCTTCCTCCCTTCCCTTTCCTTTCCTTCCCTTCCCTTCCCTTCTCTTCTCTTCCCTTCCCTTCCCTTCCCTTCCCTTTTTTAACCTTCCTTTTCCTTCCCTCCCCTCCCCTTTCCTTTCCTTCCCATCCCATCCCCTCCTCTTCCATACCCTTCCCTTCCCTTCCCTTCCCTTCCTTTAACAAACATGATACGAAGAAAATAACTGCTTTAGACCAAGAATAGAGAAGAGGGAAGAGAGGGAGAACGTAAGAGATAGAAAGCGACAGAGAGAGAAAGGAAGTCACAGACAGAGAGAGTCGTGGGGAGTCGGGAGGAAGGGAAGCAACTAAAGGGGTAAAAGGCTTGGGAAGATAGATGGGACTGGGGAATTATTATTATGGCCCAAATGATAGAGGAAACTTGTGGAGCGTCTGGCGGCATAAATCAAGGGAGTAATAATGTCAGGAAATTGTATGATGAGCGACGGTTTGTTGTTGTTTTCAGTGCGGGTTGTGGTGGAAGATTATTAGGAGCGAAGGAAAGAAAGGGTTGGTAAGGTGAGGCAAGGCAGGTCTTATTAGCGAAGGCAAGGAAAGGAAAGGTTAGGTAAGGCAGGTATTGTAAGAGAGAGAGAGAGAGAGAGAGAGAGAGAGAGAGAGAGAGAGAGAGAGAGAGAGAGAGAGAGAGAGAGAGAGAGAGAGAGAGAGAGAGAGAGAGAGAGAGAGAGAGAGAGAGAGAGAGAGAGAGAGAGAGAGAGAGAGAATGATACACAGCCTCCCGATAAAGACCTGTTCGAATCTAATTGGGTCGGGGGATTGTATTCATAACAGTAACAAAAATGGATTAGTAGGTTTGGGTAGCGATTTCCATCATTGTTGCAGTTTAAAAAATGACCAACTAAATGACTCAGTGTATAGCTAAGCGCCTGCCTGACTGACTGACTGACTGAATGACTGAATGAATGGATGAATGACCTACCAACCGATTAATTAACTGCCTAACCAACTGACTAACTGACTGACTGACTGAATGACTAGTTGACTGACTGACTGACTGACTGACTGGATGAATGAATGAATGAATGAATGGATGGATGGATGGATGAATGAACTACCAACCGATTTACTACTTGCCTCACCAACTAACTAACTAACTAACTGACTGACTGACTGACTGGATGAATGACCTACCAACCGATTAACTACAACTCTAACCAACTAACTGACTGACTGACTGACTGACTGACTGACTGACTGACTGACTGACTGATTGACTGACTGAATGGATGAATGACCTACCAACCGATTAACTACAACTCTAACCAACTAACTGACTGACTGACTGACTGGATGAATGACCTACCAACCGATTAACTACAACTCTAACCAACTAACTGACTGACTGACTGACTGACTGACTGACTGACTGACTGAATGGATGAATGACCTACCGACCTATTAACTACCTATATAACCGACTAACTACCCAATTAACTAACGAACTGACTAACTGATTGAGTAACTAATTGATTAACTAATTGACTAACTAACTCACTAACTTATTACTATCTAACTCACCCACTCATTCACTCACTAACCCGCTACTTACCTAACTACCTTCTTAGCTAACCACCTACTATCTTACTAACTAACCATCTTACCATAGAGAAAAATAAACAGACTAAAGGATCAAAACCCAAATCAACTCATAAAACAACAAAAGGGAAAGCCTAAATAAAAGGTCGATCTAACGAGAGAGAATTAATGAGACGAATCAGGGAAAAAGGGACAAAGGAAATCACTTAATAAATAATCCGTGACAAGACTGACGAGGAGGAGGAGGAGGAGGAGGAGGAGGAGGAAGAAGAGGAAAAGTAGAGACGAGTTTCGCTCAATAATTTAAACAGTATGACCTTTTTCTAATATATAATTTCCCTCTCGTATTTTCTTCCCTTGATTTCTTACATGTCAATCTTACCATATCCTAAACAAACCAGTACTTCTTTTTTTTGTTTCTTCCATGGTTCCTTTACACACACACACACACACACACACGACCCCCCCACACATACACACACATAGACCCCCCCACCCTCCCCACCCACCCACACACACACACACACAGATGGATAGGAGATAGAGAGAGGGAGAGGGAGAAGAAAGCGTGAAGAGAGAGGCTGGCTGGAGTCCGTTCCCGTGTAGTGGACATACGATATAATAGCTGTCATGGATGAGGGGATGGGAAGGACGCTGTAGAAGGGGATGAAGTGATGTTGATTTATAATACCTGTCACTCCCGCTGGCGATCTCCTGACAACTGGAGACCTACGAAATGAGTGCCTATAGAACTTAACCTTGGCTGGGGCGTGGCTGGACGAAGGGAGTGTAGATGGGGAGGAGTAGAGGTGATATAGGAGTGTTTTAATAGTGAGTGGAGTCTTGTGATGAGTGTGATGTGGGTTTGGGGGATGACTGTTGTTGTGGTGACCTCTGCAGAAGTTGGGAAAGGTGTGTGTTGAGTTGGCTGAGGTGAGGGAAGCGTGGGAGGGTGAAGGGAAAGGGTGTGGTAGCAGTAGAAGTAGTAGTAGTAGTAGTAGTAGTAGTAGTAGTAGTAGTAGTAGCTAGCAGTAGTAGTAGTAGTAGTAGTAGTAGTAGTAGTAACCTAACCTAACCTAACCTAAGTAGCAGAGTAGTAGTAGTAGTAGTAGTAACCTAACTTAACCTAACCTAAGTAGTAGTAGTAGTAGTAGTAGTAGTAGTAGTAGTAGTAGTAGTAGATTAGACATAACTCAATCACTCCTTACCTTCCTACCCTACCTTCCTTTAATCCCCCCTTCCCTCACCATCTACACCCCTTCCCCCTCCTCCCCTTCTCCCATTCCTCGCTCCTGTAACCTCAGCGCTGACACTCTCCTTATCATCAGGAAACGCCTTTTTTGTCTACCGAGGTGACGAAAGATGTGACGCATTGTGGAGAGCGTGAGTCAGACGGGAGCCAGGCGTAGTCAGGCACGCCGGCACGCTGACTACGCGCTGTGTGCCTGGCTGTATTGACTAACTTGCCAGGAACAGAAGGGTGGGACGGTAGGGTGTGACGGGGACGGCTGTAGACGGTATAGGAGGAGGAGGAGGAAGGTGGAAGGGAAGGATGGATAAAGGAAAGTGAACAGGTGAAGGGAATGGTACTGAGGGAGGGATAGATGGAACAGATGAAAAGGAAAGGGATGAAGGAGATGGATAATAGGGATGAAGTACAGAGAAAGGGGTAAGAGTGGAAGAGGAGAGGGCATAGATAATGAAAAAGGGGTGGAGTGAGGGAGGGATAGAGAGGGGACTAATGAAGGGAAAGGAGAAGAGAGAGATGGATGAAGAGAAGAGAAGTAAAGGAAAAAGTGGGAAAGAATGAAAGAGGAAAGGGATAGATGAGGAGAAAGGGAAAGAGGAAGGGAATGACAGAATGAATGGAGAGAAGTCGTGGAGGTGCAGTGGAGAGAAGAAAAAAAACGAAGTGATAAAAGAGAGGAGGCAGATGAGAGGAAAGAGTAAGAGGGATGGATGCAAGGGGAGAGGTAAAAGGAAAAGGGGAAAAGGGGGAAGAGAAAAGGAAATAGATGAGGGTGAAGGGAAAGACTGATAGATAGAAGAGAATGAACAGATCAAAGGAAAGATATAGAGATAGATGAGAGGGGAAAAGTAAATGGAAGAGGGATAGGAAGGAACAAATGAATGCGATGGAAATGTTATGAGGTGACTGAATGATTTTGTAAGCGAAGAGGAGGAGGAGGAGTGGAAGGGAAGGAAAGGAGGGAGAGGAGAGGACAGAGGAATCAGAAGAGAGGAAGAGAAGGAAACAGAAGAGAGGAAGAGAGAAATTAAGAGGAAAGAAAAGGAAACAAGAGACATGGAAGAGAGGAGGAGAGGAAAGAAGGAGAGGGGAGAGGAATCATATTAGAGGAAGGGATGGAAACAGAGGAGGTGGAGGAGAGGAAAGTGAAAATTGGAAGGAGATAAAATTGGAGAGAGTGAAAAAGTAAGAGCTAACTAATTAACTGACTAACTGACTGACTTACTGACTGGGTGACTGACTGGGTGACTGACTGGGTGACTGGTTGGATACGTGCAGCAGAACAGTTCACTCGTAGCTACCAGGCAACACGATGCTACATAACATTGGTTGCGAAATACGGTTGACGCTATTGACAGCCTCTCTCTCTCTCTCTCTCTCTCTCTCTCTCTCTCTCGCTAGGGTAACCCAACTGATGTGATGAACGTGGATGACGCAAGTGGGTGGTCGCGTGTGTGTGTGCGTGCGTGTACATGTGTGTGTGTGTGTGTGTGTGTGTGTGTGTGTGTGTGTGTGTGTGTGTGTGTGTGACTGGGGAAGGTGAGTGTGTGGCTGAGATGGTGGTGATGGTGATGATGGTGGTGGTGGTGATGATGGTGTGGTCTGTAACATCATCATCACCATCATCATCATCATCTCTCTCTCTCTCTCTCTCTCTCTCTCTCTCTCATATATAAATCACAGCTTGTATAGAATAAGGAACGAAAAGAGACCGTGGAGGGAGGAAAGCAGGAAGTGGAGAGAAGGAGGGAGGAGGAGGGAGGAAGGGAGTTAGAGAGAGGGAGGAAAGAGGGAACGAGGAGAGAGAGGGAGAGGGAAGGAAGTATAGAAGTGGTGACTCATCTACTTCTCTATCTCGTCGTACCAAAACTCTCTCTCTCTCTCTCTCTCTCTCTCTCTCTCTCTCTCTCTCTCTCTCTCTGAAGTGTACTCGACCATACACTTTCACGCAAGGACCCCAAAGTCTCTCTCTATTAAAATTTCTTACCCAATGATGAAAAATGTGCCTTAATACACGCACGCTCTCTCTCTCTCTCTCTCTCTCTCTCTCTCTCTCTCTCTCTGACAGAACAACGTGACTACTGTGTGTGTGTGTGTGCGCGTGTGTGTGTGTGTGTGTGTGTGTGCATGGCTTACGTTTTACGCGCACACATATACACTGATAACGTTTCTAATTAAGGCTAAATACACAGACAACCAAGCACGCACGCAAAACATACATACATACACACACACACATACATACATACATACATGAAAACGGCACACGCTGAAATGGTCATTGTATCACGAACGCATATTGATCACACACACACACACACACACACACACACACACACACACACACACACACAGAGAGAGAGAGAGAGAGACAGAGAGAGAGAGAGTGAATCACCACGTATCGGAGGGGAGAGAGAGAGAGGGAAGGAGGGAGGGAGAAAGTATACCTGGAGGAGAGGGAGGGGGAGAGGGAGGGAGGGAGAGAGAGGGAGGGGCGTGACTCACTCTCTCCCTCTGTCAGTCGTTCTGCCCAAGAGGAGAAAGATTAAAGGGAAGGCAGACACACTCTCTCTCTCTCTCTCTCTCTCTCTCTCTCTCTCTCACACACACACATGCAATCCAGTCAAACCACACTCATTTATTTCACTCACTCTTCTTCCTCCACCACCACCACAACCACCATCACCACCACCACCATCCCCTTCCCCATTCACCATAATCCAGCCAGTCATCATCTCACCACCACTATAACTACCGCCTCGCTACACACACACACACACACACACACACACACACACACACACACACACACACACACACACACGCACACTTAATCCCGTTACTATCACACGCCCTCGTCACACGCCCTCGCCTGCTCCTCCATCATTATCAGTACTCCGTCACTTTCTCTCTGGCTTACGTCACCATCATCACTGTCATCATCATCACCATCATCATCATCACTCTCATTATCCTCACCACTATCATTATTACTATTACTGTCTTTACTAACTATTTATGTGTGCTTTCTATCTTCATCACTATCATATTCATTTTCATCATTAGCTCCATCATACTAATCATTGTTCTTTTTTTTGTGTAATTATTATTAAAAACTTGCATTTTCATCACTATAGTTTAATCATCATCATCATCTTCCTCTCCCTCCTTCCCTTTATCATCTTCCTCTTCATCATCATCATCATCAGCATCATTAATTTTCTTACCGCAATTACTTTAAAAATGCTTTCCTCCTCCTCCTCCTCCTCCTCCTCCTCCTCCACCTCTTCACCGCCACCACCACCACCACCAGCCACACACAGGAAGGACCTTTAATTACTGCGAAGTGCCACTATTCATCGCTGCCCCCTCTCTCTCTCTCTCTCTCTCTCTCTCTCTCTCTCTCTCTCTGCCGCCCGTCTCCGCCCGCCCTCCCCTCCCTCGCTCGCCCTCCTCCTCCTCCTCCTCCTCTCTCTCTTCTCTCCTCCTTTAAAGCATATTACATCTTTGTCCAGTGCCTTCCCCTCTCTCTCTCTCTCTCTCTCTCTCTCGTTTTTATGCCTCTTTATGTAATTTTCCCCTCCCTTCTGAAGCCTTGTAATTAAATGTTGTGTATAGTTTATCTTATCTTTATTTTCTTAACTTTTAATTGTAGTAAGATAGCGCAAGGTGAGATAATAGAGTAAGATAACATTAAACTTTTACTTGGCACTTAATTTTTTTCCATCTCATCTGTCTTATCTTTGTACAATGTCTCCCTTCATTTCACTATCGTATGAATAATGTATGTATAGATAAATAACAACAATACTAGCAATAGTAATAATAACAGTAGTAACAATAATGATAACAAGAGTAACATGGTATAGTTGTTTAAGCATTCCCAAGTTAAAAGACAACAATAACATCAACATCAACAATAGTAATAGTAATAGTACGTAAACAAAAGTAAATATATAAGAAAAAGCAAAGACAACATCAAGAAACGCAGCAGTGATGATTGTTAAGTCCCTTCCAAGTCTAACTAACACTAAAAAACAAAAGCTTGCCAAACAAAACATATCTAACACCTCGCCGCCAGCATCATAACAACCCCGACACGTCCCTTCACCTGCGCTCAAACTCTCCCGGCACACGACAACACGCCCGTCTAGTTTTATTGGGCGCCGGGGCTCCAATTTCAGAGCTCTGCGGCCTTGTTCAGAGGGAGGGAGGTAGGTGGACAGACACACGCCCTCACGCCCACCTCTTGCCCATTGCCCCTCAACCCTCACCTCGTGCCCCTCGCCTCTTTGCCCCGCTGTCTTCTCGCCTCCTTGCCCTCGCTTTTTACCCCTTTCCCCGCTGCCTTCTTGCCCTTATCTCCAACGCCCCATATCCCCCTCCCCCGCTGCCTTCTTGCCCTTATCTCCAACGCCCCATATCCCTTGCCCCTCTGCCTCCTTGCCCCGCTGTCTTCTTGCCCTCGTTTTTCACCCCTTCCCCCGCTGCCTTCTTGCCCTTGTCTCCAACGCCCCATATCCCTTGCCCCTCTGCCTCTTTGCCCCTTGCCCCTCGTCTTCCTGTCTCCTCGATCCTTGCCCCGTTGCCTCCCGATCCTCGCCTCTTGCCCCTTGCCCCTAGTCCCGTTGCCTCTTCGTCCCTTGGCCCGCTGCCTCCCCGTCCCTTGCCCCGGTCTCTCGCTCGCCTCTCGTTCGCGCTGCATGTAAGGTGAGGACGCGAACACCTGGATAATTGACTGCACAGGTAGGCCTTGCATACATACATACATACATACATACATACATACATACATTCATACATACATACATTCATACATATATCACCTTAGTTCTACCTCTACCACCACTGTTCTCATCATCGTCATCATCATCATCATTATCATTATCATCTAGTTTAGAAAATTGTTATATAGTAGAGCTACCACAATTATTACCTACCACAATTACTTACGACTACCACAATCACAATCACCACTATCAACACCATCATCATCAACATTGTCATTATTCCTACTTACAGTTTTTGCATTCATACATACATACATACATACATACATACATACATACATAAAAAGATACATACTCACTTCATGTCCCTATTTTCTATGTCCTTTTGCATCCTATTACCTCCTGTGTCTTGTGTCCTTGTGTGTGTATCATCTCCATCGGTTCCTGTTATTTGTTATGCTTGCTATGTATCCTTCATCCTTCTATAACTATTACTTCAGCATCCTGTATCCTTCGTGTTCTATTGTTTTTATTCCTCGTCTCTCCCTTTATCCTTATGTTCTATCTTAGTGGCTTATGTTTCTATGTATCCTTCAACCTTTAGCATCCTCTATCCATCTACGCATCTTGTCTCCATGTGTGTCACTTCCCCGTGTGTTCTGTATTCCGGTGTGGCGTATGTCCCAAGTTTTCATGCAATAATACATTTCATGCCTTACCTTCCTGTGTCTTGTGTGTGTGTGTGTGTGTGTGTGTGTGTGTGTGTGTGTGTGTGTGTGTGTTTATTATATGGCAAAAGACCAGTGAAGAAATGTGAGCTGAAATGAAGGATAAATGTCAGGAAAAGAGTATAGAGGGCAGTAGAAGTAGTATAAGTAGTAGTAGTAGTAGTAGTATAGTAGTGTTTTTTTATAGCAGTAGCAGAAGTAGAAGCAGAAGGGTTGAATCTCCTCGGGTCCTATATGGTTTATGAAGACGTAAAAGCTGCAATAGAAGAAATAAAGTCTCCTTGTGGCCTATTACCCAGTGTGGCTTATGTAGAAATAGAAGCAGAAGTATACCAGTAGAAGGGTTAACTCTCCTCGTGTCCTGTTACCTGGCGTGGCTCGTGTCCCTCCGTGTCCCTGGCCCTGAGCGAGTGTCCTTCAGCGCCTCCTCGTTCCAGTCCGTCTCTTCCTTCCTCTCCCTCGTCTCGCCGGCCCCGCGTCCACCCTGTCATGCACTGGTGGCGGCCGTCAAGTCTCCCACCCTCCCTCCCACCCTCGCTCGCTCGCATGCCTCAAGGTCCATGCTCGTACTCCTCCTTCTCCTTCTCCTCCTCCTCCTTCTCCTCGTCCTTCTCCATCTCTCAGTCCTACTCCTTGTCTTAAAATCACTGCTGCGTCCCACTTCTCTCTCTCTCTCTCTCTCTCTCTCATCTTTTATTTTCGATCCCACCGCCAAACAGGTTCTGCTGCGTGTAATTATCGCACATATTATCGACCCGCCGCTTGTTAGTGCTCGCCCCGACACACACACACACACACACACACACCTAATACTTCGCCTTCAGTGGTATGAGTTCCCTTGACGTGGCCGACGCTTCGAACCGGCATCATAATAACATAACTCTTTGTTATTACTCGATTTCCAAACAAGTACAGTCAGCGGTGTTTCATATGTTTACTTCGAATCAGGCGCTGACGAAGAAAGGCCGGGCGTCGTCACTTCCGCTGCACCGCCGTCTCCAGGATGCACAACGCTCGCTCCTGAAGAAGTCTCGTGTATGGTGACACTGAGGCTGAGCTGATAGATACCGACGAAGACTAAGACTAAAGCAGCTTCGAATGGCGGCGATGACTGTTCAGGGCTGCCGAAGAGGACGCAAGCAACTTCGAACGGGTGTTTAGTAGTGGCTGCCGACGAGGACGAAGACTCAAATTGCATGCTTCAAGTGGTGGCGGTCACTGGTCAGGGCTGCCGAAGAGGACGCAAGCAGCTTCGAATGGGTGGTTACTGGTGGTTGTCAACGAAGACGAAGACTCAGGCAGCTTCTAGTGGTGGCGGTCAGTGGTCAGGGGTTGCTTCATATCCTAGCGCGGGGCTGAGTGTCGCAGCGGCAGGACAGATCACCTTGAAGCCTGCCGACCTGTGAGAAATGGAGGCGCCGGCATAAAGGGGGGAGTCAGACGCTGTGTGTGCTGCTGCCGCCCTGCGTGTGTGTGTGTGTGTGTATGTCCGAGGCAGGTGTTCTCAGATTCTAGAGGCCTCCACCACACCGGTACTGATGAGATTATTTGTCCCTGTGTTAAGGAAAAGGAAGAAAAGAGTAGAACAAAAGCCTTCTGGGACAAAAAAAATAATAGAACAAGAAACTCTTAGACAAAAAATAAATCGAGGACTTATTTTTGTTTTTATTCTTTGTCCTTTATTGTACTTTAATTAAGGGGGGGTTGTCCCAAGAGTGTTTTGTCTCAAGTGGTTTTTTTTTCATAAGGAGGTTACGTCATAAGTTTTTTTTTTCTTGGAAGGAGTGTTGTTTTGAATTTTGGGGTTTGTCTTGGGGCTATGTACTAAGGGCTTTGTTTTGTTTTGTCATAAAAGGGTTATGTCCTAAAGGGTGTTTTCTCCCATGGAAATTTATGTTTTAAGGAGGTTATGTCCTAAAGAGGCTTATTCTAAAGGGGTTTTGTCTTAAGGGGATATTGTTCTAAGTTTTTTTTTTTTTTGTCTCAAGAGGGTTTTATTTTAAGGGGGTTGTCAGGACCGTTTGAAGACAGTCTTAGACACCAGGCACAACACCCTCAAAAATATATAAAAAAGATGAAAATGATAAAAAAAAGATGAGAAAGAAGAAAAGACCAAAAGATGATGAAAATACAAAAAATAAAATAACAATAAATATAAACCTTCAGGCGTCTTGGCTTATGATAAAAAAAGGTTGAAGTAGTGTGTTTATTTTTCTTTTTTATACCTTTTTTTATCTCCCGTTATGAACTTCGTCTTTTTTTAGTGTTTTGAATTGCATGTTATTTACGAAGAACACGAACCAGAGAGCCTGTATGTATGTATGTTTGTTTGTTTGTTTGCCACGCCTTATCCATCCCACCTCTCTCTCTCTCTCTCTCTCTCTCTCTCTCTCTCTCTCTCTCTCTCTCTCTCTCTCTCTCTCTCTCTCTCTCTCTCTCTCTCTCTCTCTCTCTCTCTCTCTCTCTCTCTCTCTCTCTCTCTCTCTCGCTTATCACGTCGGCGCCTGCTTTAAAAGGTCGCTTCGCTGATGTTAGTTTCTTCAACCACGATTTTGTTTATTAGCCGAACAGTGAGTAACAAGCAGCTGTCGGCGTCACTGTTTTTGCTAATTATCACCCGTGTATAATTGGAGCTTGAGCAATTATACACCTCTCCTCCCGAAATTGACCTCTCTTTCGGCCACCTCTTTTGATTCTTTCTTGTAGGAGCAGCGAGTAGCGGGCTATTTTTTTATTGTTTCCTTTTTTGTGTGCCCTTGAGCTGTCTCCTTTGTTGTAAAAAAAATGGACTGGAGGAATTAAGAAGACAGTAACAGGAAAGAAAAAAAGGAGAAGTTAGAGAAGTTACAAGAATGAACGAACTGTAAAGCATAAAGGGAAATACTGTTGACTTCACGTGTGTTGGTAATTATCAACTGTGTATAATTGGGGGTTTGAGAAATGAACTGCAGGAATTAAGAGGACAGTAACGGGAAAGAAAGAAAGGGGAAGTTAGAGAAATTACAGGAATGGACGAACTGTAAAGGCGTAAATGAAAATACTGTTGACATCACGTTTGTTGGTAATCAGCCGTGTATAATTGGGGTTTGAGAAATGAATTGGAGGAGGCAAAAATGAAGGAACAAGAAACAAGAAGAATGAAAACTTGCATAAAGAAATGGATTAACTGTATAATGAAGATGAAAAAAAGGGAAAATACTGTTGTTACTAATTTTATCTGCCATGTTTAATTGGGTCTTGAGGAATGAACTGGAGGATGTAGGAAAGAAGGAAGGAGACGGAAAGAAACAAAGAGAAAGAGAAGTTACAAAGAGAAAGAGTAACTGAATAAGGAAAAAGAAAAACAAAGAAAAATCCTGCTTGCACTCAGCCGTATATAATTGGAGCTTTAAAATGAAGTGGAGGATGTAGGAAGGAAGGAAGGAACAGGGAAGAAACAACGAGAATAAGAAAGTGCAAAGAGAAATGAAGTAACTGAATAAGGAAAGGAAAGAAAAGGGAAAATACTGTTACTAATTATCAGGCGTCTATAATTGGGCCATTAAAATGAAGTGGAGGATGTAGGAAGGAAGGAAGGAACAGGGAAGAAACAACGAGAATAAGAAAGTGCAAAGAGAAATGAAGTAACTGAATAAGGAAAGGAAAGAAAAAGGAAAATACTGTTGCTAATTATCAGACGTCTATAATTGGGGTTTGAGAAATTAACTGCAGGAGGTAAGAAAGAAAGAAGAAAGGAGCAGGAGAGAGACAAAGAGAATGAGGAAATGCAAGGAGAAATGGACGAACTGAAAATGGAAAATTATAAAAAGGAAAGGAATTAGATAATCTGAATTTTATCATCTTACACTTTCCTTACAGTTTTGTTTAAATGATGAGAGGGAACCGGCTTGTACCAGATGTGTTTTTTTATATATATATGAAAGATCAATTGTGTATGACTTGTTAACCTCGTGAATGGCTGAAGAGATGTTTAGTGGCTTCAAAACCTCTATGACACAGCTTCTGATACTCTAATAAAACAATGGTAACTTATCTTGCATGAATTAGTCAGCGTGTGTGTGTGTGTGTGTGTGTGTGTGTGTGTGTGTGTGTGTGTGTGTGTGCCAATTGTAGATAACACCGGGTCTAAACACTCTCCCCTAATCTTTATGGCCGTTTTCTGCCACTATCAAAAACGAGTTCACGTGTTAATTGCCTCTCTACCACCCTTCCCTTTACCTGCGTGGCATTCCGCTCGTCGGCTGCTCAGAGCGTTCGGGCAGCATAGCGAGACGGCCCCTTTGATGCCGATAACCCCAATGAACTTTAAACCCGTGACTCACTCCCTCTGATCATGTGGAAGGAAAGTTGGAAAGTTTCGTTTACTCGGCGCAACATCTGTGGTAATATGCCGGAGAGACACAGGAGGGGAAGGAGAGGATGGAATGAATATAGAACGTGCAGGGAGCTTGGCAAGACACTTCGTTTGATACTTGCAACCACGAGGGACTTTCAAACCACCCCTGCATTCCCTCAGAGGATTTGGAAGGAAAGGAAGGAAAGGTAAACAGAACACCGGAAATTCCAATAAGCATTCCTCGTGGTGGTGAATTAAAGATCCAAAAGAGAGGTAGAGATTTGTTAAGCGTCGCATTAGTATTTATTAAGTTATGTGGCTATGCAACTTGGCTTATTGACTCCATTATTGGGGGACGGAGTTAGTGAGAAGAGTAACATTTTCACAGATAAATCGACATATTACAATCTGTCGTAAAAAAAGTGATATAAAAAATCAACATAACCAACTAAACGTCCCTTGAAAAACGGGTTAAAAAAAGACAAATCAGCCACATTTTTCGTTAATAAAAAAAACAACAATAATACGTCTAAATAATCAGGTTGTAATTGTCTGTATTAAGATGTAGTTTTAGGTGTAGGATGCAAAGGCTTTAGGTTTTAATCGTGAGTAATGAGCCTTGAGGTCCATAATTAGGGTTGCTTATTAGCCTCATCTTCATTAGTAACGTAGACTCGAGAGAACATAAATGGTGGTATGCTTGGTTGATTTATGAAGAGATAGTACGCGGAAGCCATTTGGGAGCATATTCTCTCTCTCTCTCTCTCTCTCTCTCTCTCATCAGTATACACGGGAAAAGCGTCTGAGAGAGATTTTTTTATTATTTAGAGAGAGAGAGAGAGAGAGAGAGAGAGAGAGAGAGAGAGAGAGAGAGAGAGAGAGAGAGAGAGAGAGAGAGTGTTTGGTTTTGAAATTTTATTATAAAACGTAAAAGCCATTCAATCCTTCTCTCGTGATTGGTGTATGTGTGTGTGTGTGTGCACTTAAATTTGGAAGCTTTACTAAAAAAATATATAGACTACATTTTAGTATTATTATTATTTTGTTAATGATGCAAAGTTAATATTGTGATCTAAAATTCCTTAATAAAGTTTGCGTAATATAATTTAGTAAGGCTTTGGGCAATAAGTATCTCTATGTATTTGTCTTTCTATCTATTTATTTACTTTATCTATCTAACTAGCTATGTACTTCTTCGCATTTATGTCTATGTAATTATTTGTCTATTAATCTATCTATCTATATATTTGTGTTTCTCATTTTATTTTGCTTCCTGTTTATATCTATTTGTCTTATCTATCTATCTATATACGTGTCTATCTGTCTATCTATTTACATGTGAAAGGAAAGGCGACATTCAGCTTATGCGGAGAGGGCAGGAAACCTCTCCTCCCGAAATTGACCTATCCTTCGGCCACTCCTCTAACTCTTTTTAGGAGCAGTGAGTAGCGGGCTTTTTTTTTCATTATTGTTACCCTTTGCTCTAAAAAAAAAAGGAATGGGAGCACATATATATATAACACCTTCCTCCCTTCCCCCCAATCCCCCTCACGGCTGGCTCTTGTTTGGCTTCCTATAACCAACAAGCTTTTTCAGGCGGAGTGGTTGATGCTGCCGACACCACAATGTTTATGCTGACTCCACACACCGTCCACGCCTTACTCCATGCCGCCGCCCCCGCACACACACACACACACACACACACACACACACACACACACACACACACACACACACACAGGGAGGGAGGGGATGATAACTGGGTAGGGTGAGAGAGAGAGAGAGAGAGAGAGAGAGAGAGAGAGAGAGAGAGAGAGAGAGAGAGAGAGAGAGAGAGAGAGAGAGTGAGAGTGAGAGTGAGAGTGAGAGAGAGTGAAGTGAAGGGAAGGGAAGGGAAACGAGAAGAGGAGAAAGAGAAAGAGACGGAAGGTAACACACACACACACACACACACACACACACACACACACACACACACACACACACACACACACACACACGAACCCAATGACTGACCGGACGGACACACTCACTTCAAAGAAATCAGAAAAAAAGAAAGAAAGCGGAAGCTAGAAAGAGAAAAACAAGTAAAAAAACGAAGAAAACAAACTCTTCTAACATTTAAAAGACAGCAACCCGCCCCCGGATGACACCACGATCCGACTGTGACATCCGGTTGGGTAATGTCTCGAGGTGACTTATGTTGTGCTGCGTCAGTCATTGCCTCGCCTTCAATACGTGAGGCTCAGCTGTTCGGGAGGGGCAGGAAGGAAGCGAAAGGTTAGGCTGGTGACGGAGTGAGGGCCAATGCGTCACCGTGGAGAACAGAGATAGTACTGGGAAAACTATACTGAGAGGACCATTGTGTTTACCAGAGAGAGAGAGAGAGATAGAGATAGAGAGAGAGAGAGAGGGGGTGGTTACTGCTAGACATAAACAAAGGGGAATGGACACACCAACATAATGAGATACAGAAAGCAGACGCATAAGCAGATAAGTTGATTAGCACACACACACACACACACACACGCCAATCCTATAACTTCCCTCTCCCCCTCTCCCCTTTCCCCACTTTCCTCCCTCCTCCTCTCCTTCTTTCCTCCACCAAAACAACACCAAAAACAAGAAATTTCCTCCCTCCTCGTCCTCCTCCTCCTCTCCCTCTGTCACACTGCATGGCTTCAACACACTACGAAGGTCTTCTAATTTTTTTTTTCCGTTATTAGGAGAGCAAATGAGAGTAAAAATATGCATGCAAATGATAGACAACCAAGTGTGTGTGTGTGTGTGTGTGTGTGTGTGTGTGTGTGTTTGTTTCCTTCAGTGTGACTTCTTTCTCCTATCCTCGTTTCCCTTCCCTTCCTTTCCTTTCCTTTCCCTTCGCTTTCCTTCTCTCTCTCTCTCTCTCTCTCTCTCTCTCTCTCTCTCTCTCTCTCTCTCTCTCTCTCTCCCTACCCTTCCGTTATCTTTCCCCTCCCTCCCTCTGTGTGTGTGTGTGTGTGTGTGTGTGTGTGTGTATGTAACTAATTGCCGAGGTAATGTATAGAGCGTTTATCTCATTCATACAACATTTGTCCTTCAGTACCATATAATTTACATTGTTACTTCATTAATTATTCATTAGAGAGAGAGAGAGAGAGAGAGAGAGAGAGAGAGAGAGAGAGAGAGAGAGAGAGAGAGAGAGAGAGAGTCTGCTACCGAATTCATTAATCTTTTAGGTGGAAATGTCTTACTCATGGTTAGTTAATGTGTGTGTGTGTGTGTGTGTGTGTGTGTGGCTGAATGTAAGGTGGCATAAAGAGGTGGGGGGAGGGGGGGGTTATCAACAGGAAGTTACCCCGTCTCCCCCGGGGTCTCTCTCTCTCTCTCTCTCAACTTATATTTTTTGTGTACAGATATATCGTGTGTGTGTGTGTGTGTGTGTGTGTGTGTGTGTGTGTGTGTGTGTGACTGTGTACCTACATCAATCACTTCACAGTCTTTCATATTCCTCTCCTCTGACTCTCCCCCTTCCCCCCTCATGCCTCTGCTGTGGTCCTCTGCCTAACTTATATACAGCGTGGTGTGACAAGCAAAGGGTCAAAGAGATACGTTCTATTTGGCGCGCGGGTCAAACTTGGTCAGGATTTATTTATCTTGCGGCCCAACCTTTGCTGTGCTACATACTGACTCTGCCGCCTTGGGTTG
Organism: Eriocheir sinensis; assembly: GCF_024679095.1. Taxonomy (NCBI): domain Eukaryota; kingdom Metazoa; phylum Arthropoda; class Malacostraca; order Decapoda; family Varunidae; genus Eriocheir; species Eriocheir sinensis. The sequence continues at coordinate 1,908,503 of NC_066555.1, forward strand.
TATAGATTCTTTTGCTCAACACAAGTGGGTAACATCACGGCACTAAAATAAATGATAACCAATGTGTTCTTGTTTGATTTAAAAAGAAGAAGGGTGTTAATTAAGGCATCTGCTGCACTGAGGTTGATATTAAACGTATTGATTGTTGTTTTAATTCATCAGTATATGTTTTGTTAGACTGAGTGAAGGTTCGGGTCACGGTGAAGCTTTCCTGCACGTGTTAAAGTTTAGTTAGAACTTGCTTGTTAGAGAAAAAATATGTCGAGTCGTTTTTAATACCCCGCAGGCAAGGAAACGTCGTTGATTCCCTCTAAACCGTTTCAACTTCATCTCTGTATTTCAACTTTCATATCGTCTACATACATTTCTTAAGAGCATAAAATTATAGAACGCCACGAGAGAAATGAATAATAAGGAAATAAGACGAAATAATTTGATAGCCTGTTAGCTAGTTATTATATTTTCGACCACCGTCTATTCCAGGTTAGTGTAATTATATGATTGGTATTACTATTACTATTTTCCAGGTATTTTTGTTGCTGTAAGTTAAAGTAGGTTAAATTAGGGAGATAAGACTAGTGAAGTTTGGTAGCCTGTTATTTTTTTTCTTTCATCAGCTATTCCACCTAAGTCTGTGTATGTGGGTAGTGTTATTTGTTTGCTTTGTTTATTTCAAGTATTGCCGTAGATTAAATTCCTAGTAATGTTCTATGGTGTACAGGTGGTGCTAATATCGGGAAGTCCTGAAGCAGTGTGTTAGGTGGTTGGTATCATAAATATGTCTGTGATGTTTATTTCAGGTATATAGATATAGCTGGAAGGTAGTGTCGTATATATTCTGTGCAAATGTTAGCAGTCTTGACGGATCCCGAGTCGCTGGTGCACGCTTTAAGCCCCCGAGGCGATGATGACAGCGGTGCAGGCGTCAGGGCGTGAGCATCAAGGAACTGCAACTCATACGAGGCCTTGGCGCTTACAAAGAGTCCACCCGCTGATCGTGTCCTCGCCCGCCGCAGCAGACACTCCCGGGGCGGCCTGGGGAGGGTGGAGGCGGGCAGGAGGCAGGGTCAGGTCGAGGCACGCCACCACCACTCCCATATCAGCAGCCACTTATCAGATTCGGCTATCAGGGATGGAGGTATGCACACACTCATTCACGGGTTATATTTATACACAGCTCCGTGACTCACCATATCCACAGCATCAAATCAGCATCTTGTATTAATTAACGACATTTTGAAGACCAAATTACATCCAACCACGTGCTTAACAGGTGGCGCAGATGGTTGGGGAATCTTGCTTTGCTCTGTAAAGAACGGTTGGGGAGGAACATACTAACGAACTAACACAAAAAGAACAGTAGTCTCCCTTACTGAATCACTGCATGTCCTGTGTATGTATGTATGTATTACCACATGATAATAACAACTACAAAGCCCTACACGGTGAAGCCTGATAATGTAGTCTGGGCTGGAGGGACATTAAAAGAATCACCAGTCCTCATACTATTAATAGAAGCAACAAAACCCTGCACTGGGGGGAACCCTGTGAGTGTGAGTGAAGTCTGGGCGGCGGGGGTCTCAGCCTTGTCTCAGCTCAGGGCGAGGCGGGGCGGGGCGCGTCAGGTCAAGAAGGGTCAAAGGTGAAGTGACCTGCGCACCGGTTGCCATGAGCTTGAGCCTTGCCAATCCCTTCCCTGCAGCCAAGGCATAACAGCGCCATGAATATTTCCTCGCCGCCGCTCCGGGAACACAGCGAACAGAAGCGGCGTGACGCGGAGCCGTGAACGCTGAACACTCGAACACCTGGCGGGGCGGGAACACGTGTAGCGGCAGGTGTGGAGGGGAGAACACCTGTGGACCTGACAAATGATGGGTGCGGGGAGGAGGGGGAAGGCGGAGCAGGTGGGAGTTTGTGGGAGTGGCAGGAGGTGGGTTCAAGGGGGTGCACTTTGGGGGACCCGAGAGATGTGGAAGCCGAGGGGTCCTGGGAGGAAAAGAGGAGAGGCAGAGGGGTGAATGAAGAGGGAAAAAGGGCGTGGGTGATGGAGGATGGGGGTGCAGGGAGGGAAGGGAAAACATGTGTGATCAAGAGGGTGAGACTGGAGGTGGGGAAGAAGGGAGCTTTAGGGACCCGAGTGTATTTGTAAAGAGAGTTGTGGGAGCCGCGGGGAGGGGAAGAGGAGAAGCCGAGGTATGAATGGGGAGGGAATATGGCTTCAGGGCGTGGGTGGGGAGGAGTAGGAAGTCGTAGGGGATTTGAAAACTGGGTGTGGGCGGGGAGGGAAGAGGCTGAGGAATGAATGAGGAGGAGGAGGCCGGTGGAGGTATAGAGGATGAATGAGTGAGGAAGGCGGTTGGAAGTCGAAGGTGAGGTCAGGTGAAAGGAAGGAAAGGGACCAAAAATGTACTTGTTTTAGGTAAGTTAAGTAATAGTCGTTGCCTCTTGAACACCATGAGAGGGAGAGGGAGAAGATAAGAAAGGAAAACAGCAACAAAAAAGAAGTAGCATTAAAAGGAAGATAAAATGAAGATCGTGAAAGAGAAAAGACAAACTAAGAAAACAAAAAATGAAGTAACAGGAAAAAAGGAAGAAAGAAAACAGAAAAGCAGTGATAAAGAAAGCAAAGGCGGAAAAAATAAAGGAATAGACAGATAGATTGAGACAGACAAACACAGACACACAAAGACAGGAGTAGAGACAGACAGCCAGCCAGATAAACACACAGACAGACACAGAGAAAGCCTAAATGTCATCTTACCGTTTACACCTACCCACCTGACCTTTTTGAACTCCATAATCAAACGGGAAACAGGACTTGGTCTGGTGCCCCGTGTCCCCGCCAGGTGGCCGACCGTCACGCCGTCTCTATTAAAGTTTCACTGCCCCTTGCTCGCCCCCGCCGCCGCCGCCGCCACCACCACCTCGCAAGGGAAACAGAAGGCCAAAGAACCTCATGGCGGACTGATTACTGGAGAGAGAGAGAGAGAGGGGGAGGGAACAGGAGGAAGAGAGCGAGAGACGGACGGAAGAACGACGAAGGAGAGGTAGAGAGGGGAAACTAAAGGAAGGAATATGTAAAGGAAGAAGAAGAAAAGAAGAGAGAGAGAGAGAGAGAGAGAGAGAGAGAGAGAGAGAGAGAGAGAGAGAGAGAGAGAGAGAGAGAGAGAGAGAGAGAGAGAGAGAGAGAGAGAGAGAGACTTCACACTTGTCCTTTTCTTATGGTGTAATGAGAACTTGTATTCCTCCACACCTCACCTTTACCTCCCTTCTCTTACTCTCTCTTCCCTCCCTCCCTCCCTTTTAGATGATTATGCCTTACCTTTACCTCATGGGAGTGGAGATAACCAGGAGGAGGAGAGAGAGTAATCGAGTGAGTCATATTTACCTATTTTCCTCATATTTCCTCCCTTCCTTCCTCCTCCTCCCCTTCTCTCTCTCAAACATCCTATACCTTCCCTTCTTTATATTTCCTCCTCTCCTCTCCCTCAAACATCATACCTTCCCTCCCTTATACTCTTCCCCTCATGTTTCCTCCTTCTCTCCCTCAGACACCCTACTTTCTCTCCCTCAAACACCCTACCTTCTCTCCCTTATCCTTTCCCTCATATTTCCTCCCTGTTTCCCTCCTCCTTCTCTCCCTCAAACACCTTACCCTCCCTCCCTTATATTTCCTCCCTTTCTTTTCGCCTCTTCTCTCCCTCAAACACCCTACTTTCTCTCCCTTATCCTCTTTCCCTCATGTTGCCTCCCTTTTTTCCTCTTTCTCTCCCTCAAAAACCCTACTCTCTCTCCCTTATCCTCATATTTCCTCCCTTTTTTCCCCCTTCTCTCCCTCAAACACCCTACTTTCTCTCCCTTATTCTTTTCCCCTTATATATCCTCCCTTTCCTCCTCCTACTCTCCCTCAAACACCCTACCTTCTCTCCCTTATCCTCTTTTCCTCATATATCCTCCCTTTCTTCCTCCTCCCATCTCCCTCAAATACCCTTCCACCTCTCCCTTATCTTTATCTATGGTGGATTAGGCAGACAGAAGGGAGAAGGAGGGAGGGAGTGGAGGTAATGACAGAAGGGGGAAAAGGGCGAGAGGAAGGAGGGAGAAGGAATGGAGGAGGTAAGGAGAGGGAGGGGAAACAGGGCGATAGGAAAAAGGGAGTAGGGAGAGAGAGAAGATAAAATAATAAAAAAAGAAAGGGAAGAAAGAAAAAGGAAAGCAATGATAAAGAGAGAAAAGGGAGAGAAAAGGCAGATGAAAAAAAAGGAAGGGAGAGGTAAGGGGAGGGTGATAGGAAGAAGGGAAAGAGAAAAGAAGAAAAAGGGGGAATAGAACAACAATAGGAAGAAGAGGAAGGACGGAGTAGAGAGAGAGAGAGGTGGAGGTAAGCAGAAAAGGGAAACAGAACCATAGGAAGAAGGAAGGGGGGGAGAAAAGGGGAAGACATTAGAAGAAGGAAGGAAAGAAGAGAAGGGGGAAGAAGGCAAATATTAAGATAACAGTCGGGATGTAGAAGGTCTGGTTACTCCCTTGATAGTTATAATGTTTCTGGGGCCGATGACGGTGGTGATGGTGGTGATGGTGGTGGTTATTGATCGAGTGATATTGACTGGCTTGGCTGGGGACTGTCTGGAGGTGGTGGTGGTGGTGGTGATGGTCGTAAGAAGGGAGAGAGAGAGAGAGAGAGAGAGAGAGAGAGAGAGAGAGAGAGAGAGAATGGATGGATGTATTTCTGTGTATAATTGGTTGTTTTGACACAGACTTATACAAAGGAGGATGGACAGGATGCCTTAGTTCAAACGTAAGCCAATGAAACACACTCTCTCTCTCTCTCTCTCTCTCTCTCTCTCTTCCACCTGAAAGACCAATTAACCGATGCTCGTTGATTCCCCTTGGAGTAGGTGTGAGGGGAGGAAGGGGAGGGGAAGGGGGTGCAGGTGTGTCGGGGGCGTGGCTGAAGGGTGAGGGAGAGGCGGAGGTGGGTGGAGTGAGGTTAGTATTGGTCTTTGTTTGCTTGTTTGTTTGGTAGAGGAGACAGTCACGGGTGGGAAATGACCGGAATAGACGAAAACAGTCGATGTTCTCGTTAACTCTTGCATTAGGAAGTTGAACAGCAGAGGGATGAGCTGGAGTTGAGGGAGAGGGTAAAAAGAGTGCATGCAGGCCGTGGGAGGGCGGAGGCATGCATCTAACAAGTTCAGAAAAGTTAGCACGAAAACAGCGACAAGAGATGGCAAGGGAAGCTCCTCCGTGTAATTTCTTGAGAAGTTATCTTGGTTATAGCTCTAGATGCTTCCCCCTCCCCGCACCTGGTGGTAGTAGTAGTAGTAGTAGAAGATGAAAACAGCAGCCTCAACGTCTCACAACGGACTTTACAATCATAACCAAACAACAGATAAGCTGATCCGCCCAAGCAAATTCCTCTTGTTTGTGTCGAGATAACAGCAGCCACCCAGCTGTGCAGCCACTGCCTCCGAGTTTCAGGTGCTCACTTCCATGTGTTGGGCATGGGCGGGCAAGGCACAGCCAGGGGCGTATGTGTGTTGGAAGGGGGGGGAGGGATAGGGCAGCTGTGGACAGTGTCGCAAGGGGAGGGGAGTGGGCGCTGAGGCAGTTATGTGTAGTGCCGTTTGGGAACAGGCCATCTCGGCTAGAACAAAGACTATGGTCCACGCTTAATTAACAACTTACGTTATAAAGTGTTGGTGGTGCTTCTGTTACGTGGAAGACCAGTCCTGTATATATATATATATATATATATATATATATATATATATATATATATATATTAATATATATATATATATATATATATATATATATATATCTATCTATCTCTCTCTCTCTCTCTCTCTCTCTCTCTCTCTCTCTCTCTCTCTATCTATCTCTCTCTCTCTCTCTATCTATCTATCTATCTATATATATATATATATATATATATATATATATATATATATATATATATGGTGTAGCATCAGCACCTTTGGGTGGCTCATAGTGGTCATGCAGGAGGCACCGTGCCTTGTTCTGGCCCAGCCCCGCGTGGCACCCTGGCCCTGGCCCGCACATGGCCGGCCCACAGAACGTGAGCCGGCCGGTGTTCCCGGCGAGTCACGGGCTGACGGCAGAATCACATTCATGTTTAAAGCGATTACTTGCAAGTGTTGGCCTTTGTGCCTGAACACTGCCCCCGCGGCGACGCTCCCCGGCCGTGCCTGCGTCAGCCCCGGCTATTGACAGACGTCTTATCGCGGCCAGCAGCGGCAGGGCAGGTTTGCCCCCAGCAAATACTTGGTCGCGGTAGATTGATTGGTTATCACAACACGGGCGGCTGAGTCAATGCCGCCCCGAGTCCGTCACTCAGCCCTACACACGTCCGGCAGGTGAAAGCGGCGGCCACACGCACGCCCTTGTGGACCAGCTGACGGGCATAACCACCTGAATGGGGCTCAAGGGAAACTACCAGTTCTAATTAAATGCATCGGTGCCCTGCCCGCCCTATGATGTTCTTGCGTCTAGATATCCTGTAATCAACGCTGGCGGCCGCTGCTTGCACGGCTTGCACGCAGCTGAACGCGGGACTCAATCATTAGCGCGGCGTGTAGTGCAAAACTCACTCAAACAAATGACGAGCTGAGCACCGCTTCCCAGAGTCTGCTCGAGTTGACGAGTATTGTAGCTTTAAAAATGGCGGGCTAAGTCTGAAGTCAGTGAGCATTTCTCCGCTCTTTACCGAGGAGCATAAAATTTATTTGGGACTGAGTATAAAAGGCGACGCATTGATCTTGCCCATAGCTTTGTATCTTATTGAATTAAGGAAATTATTTGATACAATATGGAGAAAAATGTGCTAGGTTGGACTCTCGCCTGACTAAGGAGTAGACCTCGGCGGCGGACCAATGAGCGCGCGCCTGGCCGTGACGTCACCGGCTTCGCTTTGCGGCGGGAGTGGCGGGGCGGGCGTGGCTCAGTCGGTCAGTGGTGTGCGCGGGCGAGGTGTGTGGTTGTCGCATCGGTTTTACCCATTCTATCGTCATTTGCGTTTTTAACTTTGTTTTAGAAGAGTTTTAACTTCACGATGACGACTGAGACCGAGACCAAGCCCGTGGAGCAGACGGAGGAGAAGAAGGAGGAGGTGAAGGAGGAAGTGAAGAAGGAAGAGGCCGAAACGAATAACGCCGAGGAGAAGGCTGACGACAAGGCGGAGAAGGCGGACAAAGAGAAGAAGGAGGAAGAGAAGAAGGACGTGAAGGTCAAGAAGGAGCCTGCAGCGCCCAAGCCCGCCGTTCACAAGCAGGACTTTGAGAAGGACGTGGTGTACCTGTACCAGTTCACCCGCACGCCCGTCCTGCCCTCCCTCAGCCCCTACTGCCTCAAGGTGGAGACGTGGCTCAGGTTGGCCGCGCTCAGATACGAGGTGAGGACGGCGACGTGCAGGCAAAGTGTGTGTGTGTGTGTGTGTGTATGTGTGTGTGTGCCTTCGTCGGGGTTAAGTTGCGTGTTGTATGTGCCGCCACGGACGCCGACACTCACTCACACGGACGGACGGACGCGGCGTCTGTCACCGCGTCCGTGTGCGTCCGTCACCCTCCTTGACGCTATATATGTTTGTATGTGTGTAGGAGACGGAGATTTGTTTTTTGTTATTTCAAATGGAGAAGTTCTAGGCCAAAATAATAAGTAATATCTAAAAAAGCACAACACTGCCTCTATAAAAAGTTCAGAAGAGGTCAATTTCGGGAGAAGAGGCGTCTCGATACTTCCTCGTGAAAGAGTTCAAGTTGTAGAGAGGGAGTTCGTTGTTCAAATGTATAAAGGACGGAGGGTTGTCTGGCTCAGTATCTCTGGTATTTGCCCCGTTATTGTTTTTCCCGAGGCAGATAAGCGTCTAGGCTGCGGCTGTGGTGGTGGCGGCGGCGGCGGCGTTGGAGTCTCGGGTGGCGTGGACAGCTGCTGGCCGGCGCGTCCCTTTCAGCCCCGCGGCTCCACGCCACCCCTGCCTCGCCCCAGCCCCGTGCGTGGTGGTGTCCGTGGGGGCTAGCAGTGTGTCGGTGTCTGGCTGGCGTTTATTTGGACTTGTAGATGTGTTGTAGGAGGCAGGAGAGTAATATATGTGAGTTTGGGTGATGGCTTGGGTTTGTAGCGTGGGGTGAGAGGTGATGCAGGTTTAAATTTCCAGGGACTGAATGGAGTGCGTGGGGGCGTGGTGCTTGGAGGTGGCGTATGGAAGGCGCGTGGACTTGGGTGTGGTGACTGAATGAGTGGAATTTGCGTGGGCGTGTGGTCAGGGTTTTGTATGTGTGGTGAACTGGAATGGGCGTGGCGTGGGGACAGGAGGAATGCAAGTGGGGACTGGGCTTCGCTAGGACAGAAGGGATGGGTCAGGAAGGGTTGGAAATGGCAGTAAGGAGTGCTTGGTGACGAGATGGCGTATTGGTAAAGTTTTGGGTATACGCTGAAACTGCGCATGGCCTCGGTGTTCATTTCAGTCACTGTCTCGAGCGCGTGGCGATAAAGATTGGGGGATTCGCAGTTTAGTAAAATTTGGGGGGCTAAGGCTTGGTGATGGCATATTGTCTTGAGGGGAGTAGGGATCTTTAAATGTCGGTGGTGTGGAGTATTATGTTCGGGATGTAATGACAATAGTGGTGGTGGTGGTGGTGGTGAGACAGCTGGCAGGGCGTGGCAGGTACAGTGAAACACGGTTATTTGCTAAGAAAACGCGAAAAAGCAGAAGGTTGTGTATATTCTTTAGCATCCCCGTGCACAGCTAGTAGCCAGCCCATCTGTGCCCGGCGTCGGCGTTGCAACAAGGAAGACAGACAAGGGCCGATGGTGGTGCGTTTGTGCGTGCGTGCGTGGGCGGGCGGGTACAAGGGAGGGTGCCGCTGCAATGGTTAATGCTGTGCTTCCTTCTTGTTGCCTGGGTGGCCGTGGGTTGCCTACCACACACCCACACGCGGTGATAAATGTTCATCTTAGTGGTCTGGAGGTCTGAGTAGGGCTGAGAGTTGCTATGGAGGTATGAGCCTTGGTTCCCTTCTTTCCTCGGGGTTAGATTAGGCCTTCCCGTAGGCCTACTGATGTAAAGGGTCTTTTAAATCCCAGATGAAAAAGAAGCCATTATCACAGTGTAGAATCTGACCCTAAGATATTTCTTTCGATGGAGCAGATCTTTCTTCAGAAAAGAAAAAGGTTTAGGGATTTTTTGCCTTCGGCCTAACCAAACCAGACGTCCAGGAGTTGGATGGGATTTAAACTTGAAATATGACTCGAGTTTAGTGAAAGTTCCTTGTGGAGTTAAGATACGGTGCGGTTTCATCTTAACATATACGGCTTCCATGGTTCTTTGAATATCAATTCCTAAATAACGAATTTGAACTAACTACTACCATAAAATTAATTTCTGCTAGTTTTTTTATTAAAATAATAATTTGATATAAGTATCCTGCTGTTCAGAATTCTATAGCAAAGTCATGTGCATGGAACATATTAATAAATACGCTGTAATGAAACTCGTTCACGACAGGAACGTGAGTAGTTCAACCAGTAAGACTACCGCTTCGGGATATCTTAGTTTCCAAGTTTCGAATCCATTTTCGAACGTGATTGGCTAGCTTCATTGGGGTCGATTTTTTGCTTCTCCCTCAATCATGCACTCTCTCTCTCTCTCTCTCTCTCTCTCAAGGTAGGCTGGGGAGGAAGGAATGCGTGAAGAACCGGTCCACATTGATACTTGGGCAAGTGACGTAGGCGTTGGCTTTGTTCAGGCTTAGACACCTGGACGTTCCATTGTGAATATTGGATGCCTTCGCGGGAACGCTACAGAGAATTACTCGAAAGCGTCGATAAAAATCGTACGTCAGGACCAAAAGATCAGGTTGTGGAAGTCTAAGGTGTGTGTTCATAAATTATGGGAAAACGGAGTAACTGGAGACGAAAATTGTGGTCATTTACATCCTTCCCCACCTTGCTTCGTGAAAATCATGGTTCGCCTCCACTAAGCTTGTAGTTGCCTTTAAAATGTACGAAAAATAAGGATGGTTACAATTTAAATTTAATACTGAGTTTACTTTGTTGTAGGTTGTCGAAGGTGAACTTTATCCAATATGTTCATTCTTATTCTATCTCATTAGATCCAACCAAAAGTTTTGAAAATGATACGGAGTGTTGATTATATCCTTTAATTCAATTCATCGATGTCTGTAATCAGAAAAGCACCTGTGCTGAAGTGATGTAAGAATGAAAAATGTACAAGGGCAGGTCATGCGTAGAACTGATAACTTATGGACAGCGAAATCGTGCCAACCCCCAAAATTTATAGAAGTCAGGGCAGACGGAGGACAAAGTGGAGAGATGAAATATAATTGGTCTGATCAAGATTGATTACACTAACATGAGAAGTGGAGGATGCTAGGAACTGCCGTTGCCCTTCAGTGGACTAGTTATAGCTGAAGTGAATGAACATAGTAACTTCTGCATTGATCATTTTTTGTAATATTTGACTCCAAGAGTAATGAATGTCCACTTGTTTTGAATTTGACACGAACCAAGTTCTGGAATAGTAGTGAGCGATGATTTACATGTGAACAGGAGCCACGCTACCAGAGGAAAGCCGTGTTGGTCTGGCCTCGCCTTCCAATCATAAATCAAAACGTCAAGGAGTCCGATTGGTGGGCGACGCGTGATCAGAGCCTTGTTCCAAGGTTTCTTTTTAGAGGACGGCTGTTTATAGATTATGGCCATAAACTGCATGACCCAGGCAGTACGGCTCAAAGATCACGTGTACGGTGACGACAGTCGTGCCGTGTAATACATATTGTTGCTCTAGGAATTCTCTGAATACGACGGTCTTTCTGAAGACGGCTAACGCGGGGCTGCCAGGTGGTAGGGAGTAAGTGACGTGAATACTGGCTTGCGAACCCACAAGATGGCAGCAGCCTGTCACGAAGGTGCTGCACCTATCCTCAACTATGAATTCCATGGCGGGCAGTTATAAAGTTTTGATTAAATTGTTAGTCACAGGAACGGAGTCAACCCAAGCCGCCCGTATGCTGAACTGACGAGTAATTAGAGGCCCACACTCTTGTCTTGGCCGTCCGTGTGCTCTGCCTCTGCTCCTCCCAGAGTATGTTGCACCTGGCTGCTGGTGCTTCCTCGCCGTGTGGAGCGGCCTCAGCGTCCCCTCCAGGCTACACCGGAACTTCCGGCGTCACGCCCATCTGTACCTGTCATTATCGGGGCTGCCCGCCCGAGGCCGCTCTGCCTGCCGCTCTGCCTACCTTAATGTATGCCTGCCTGCTCACCAAAGTGGCGGCCTGGCTCCCCATTGTTTCCTCGCGGAGAAAGTCTTTCGCAGCTTGGCGGACCTAACATGATGACTGAGGTTGGGAGGGAGGAAGGGAGAACTCGTGTTAAATGTCCCGTTGTGCAACTTTGGTGGCAGGAAGTTGGCTCGTGGTGGCCAGCAGTGTTGTGTTCAGGGGGGAGGGGGCCATGGGACACATAAAAAGGATTGTGTGGACAGTGTTAGTTATGAGGTCCATGAAGGGAGCAGCACCCTGAGCAGCGCCTCTTGGTGGCTGATGAATGCAGTGGAAGGGAGAGAATGCAATGCAAACCCTTCACCTTTACAACGTCGCCACCTGCCGGGGTGTGAAGGCCGGTGTTCAATATATCAAGTTACAGTGCTGGCAGGTAGTGACTGCTTGGAGGGGAGGAGGGACGCGAACTGAACCTGTGGCATTATTGTTCTGCTGACATGCCGAGTCGGTGATGCTACTGCGTCACCCGTACAACAGAACCACCAGCCTGCTGCTGCTGCTGCTCACAAAAAGATTGGGTGTACGGCGCCACAGCCTACACTCTTACTGCAGGGTTAAGATTCTCGTGGGCCAGACTTAGCATTATAAATGACACTTGTAGTAGTGTAGCAGACGGTAATGAGAAGCATCAGCACGCGACGCCAAGGGGAGGGGGCGGGGAGTGAGGGCGCTGCCTCGCCTTGGCAGGACAGAGAGGTCTGTAGAGCAGCGCTGCCTCGAGAGCGGCGTCAGGAAGTGACTAACGCGTTCAAGGCGAAGGAAGAGAGTTATTTAGTAATGCCAGGAATCCGGCGTGTTATTAATGCCGTGGCCGTGATTCACAGCCGCTCGTGCGGGCCGGGCGGAGATGAACGGTCTGACGCAGAGCCGCCGAGACGAGGTGTTCACTCGTTAAAGTGGAAGGCTCAAAATTACGAATTCAGGCGGACATTAGTTTTTTACATCATTGACCTCTTAGGGTACACATTACGTGTTTATATGTTGAGTTATGCAAAGAATGCCAGCGCCGCCCCTCTTGTTCAACATTATAACCTGTCTGGCAGGAAGTCGTCCGGTCTGGTGAGTGGGTGACCCTCAACCCGAGACTGTTTTGGGCCTCCGAGAAGGAGCGGGACGTTGCTGCCATACAGTGATGCAGATCAGTGGCCACATTGCAGGTTACCCGTAGATTAATTTGAAGGTGTCAGATTTCCACAGCGTGGTGTCGGCGACAGTGGCAGGGAGTCAGGGTTCGGGGTTCACATGAACAACAAAAAAAAAGTGCAATTCGTATCTGGCTTAGTCTTTTCTTTAGTCCACATCAGCATCAGCATACGCTGCCATGGCGTGCAGCTGTTGCCTCGGACACGGGGGAAATTAGTCAGTCACCCCACGCCCTCAGTCAGACTGGCGTCAGCCGCATCGATTTTGCGGCGCAGGGAACGAAACCGCTTAATAAATAATTAGGCTGGTGCGTTGGCCATCATTGGTGCAGCAGCAGCCGTCGCCAAGACGAGCGCCGTGTCCGCCAGACAGGTGACCCCGCCTGCGAAGGGCGTCGGCGGGCAGGCTGGCGCTTTAACTCGTAGCTTGCCGACTGAGAGGTTCGAGGACTCGCATGACCGAACTGAAGGGTGTATGCAAGCTGCAACAACTTTTCCACCGCGTTCAGTAATGCTTGCATGAAAACATCGCTGCGTTGTTCCTGCCGAGGCTCCGGGAAGAGTTGTTGGGTCCTCGGGAGGCACGCAAGGCTCGGGCGGGTGTGCATTATTGTCTTGCGTTGTGGATTATTTTTTGTTTCCTCCAGACGCGTAGCTGGCGAGGACAGCCATCTGGCCGGGGGTCTTTTTATGATGGGTGTGGTTGTAGGTGGAAAGGCGGTGTGGATGATGCCGGGTGTGGGTCACACGGGCCGGTGCACGTGCGTATATTGATCCTAGTGCGTTCCGTCCCCCCTCCCTCCCCCGCCGTGTCTCCTGCTGCCGCCCGCGCCAGACTCCCGCACACAAAGACCTGCCCTCCACGTCTGCGCCGGGATGCTCCCCCGTCCCTGACCCGCGCCAGGCACAGGCACCCGCAGCCCCTCCTCAGCTCACCTCCGAGTGACTGTCATGGCTGCACACCCTGACTGGCTCGGTGGCTTCACCCTCACTGTGATGCTGGCCAGTTAGTTCCTTAAGTTGGCGGTCACTACGTGGCTATCCGTTAATTCACCAGCCAGAAGAATGGTCACTTTGTTTCCCGAGGCACCAGTCTGACAAACAGCCACACAACTCCATAAGCCACCAACTGGATGAACGGCTATCCATTTCCATTAAGTTCCGGTCAGTGAGCGCGATGCTCAAGCCACTGAGGCAGATTCACGAGCATTAAATTCCTCGAGGCACCAATCTGTTCCGCAACAGCTGCTTAAATTACCAAGCTTTTAATGGCCAGTCTGTACCATAGGTCACTAGACGGACTCTTGACCAATTCGTACATAAACCTATACTCTGATAGACCGTTGAGATTCGCTTTAGCTATGGCGATCTTGAGACAGTAACCCAGTAACCAGCGACCTCATGATCCAGAGCTCCCACTCATCCACCCGCCCACCCACCCATACCTGACGCTGGCCTCTCAGTCTTACAACGCCCCCTTCCACCTACACCCCTGGCACCCCTCACCCAGCCCCCAGCCCATCTGTCACCCTTACCCCGCCTATGTCCTACCCTCTGCCCCCCCCTGTCCTGATCCCTCACTAGCCCCCCAACCTCCCAGTCTCCTCTCCTCCGCATCCTCGGCACCACTGACACAGCCCCTCGCCCCCATAGCCCTGACCTTCCCTTCCCCTCCCTGGCTTCCTTACTCATCCCTCTCCACCCTGGGCTCCTTCCTCCCCCCGTCGAGTCATCAGGCACTCTTCCCTCGACGCTTAACTTGCCACGCCTTCTTGAGCTCCGTGCATACAGACTCGAGAGGGGGTGGGTGGGGTGGGGACTGTAAGGGAAATAACTTTAACTGTGAGGAAATGTTATGTCAAAAGCAGAAAGCCATGCAGAAAGGTGAGGCTGTTGTTGGATGGCGGAGCTATTGCATGATACTCTGCTACCGCTTCCACTACTGCTACTACTACTACTACTACTACTACTGCCTCATACAAATATTTTGATATGGAAGCACTTGGGTACATGCATTGCCCAAGATTTTTTATGCTGTTCTTCACCCGCTGACTCTAATTGCTACTCTTGTCCCTCTTCAGAATGTGGACCACAAAATGAAGTACAAGAGCAAGAAGGGACAGTTGCCCTTCGTCGAGGTGAACGGGGAGGAGATCGCCGACTCAGCCATCATCATCAAGGAGTTGGGCACCCGGTACAACACAGACCTCGACGGCAGCCTCACGGCGGAACAACGCAACGTCGCCCACGCCACCATCTCCATGATCGAGAACCACTTCGCATGGTAGGTCTTCGCGCAGCGCAGTCTGTTGCAGGGCGGGGGAGTGGGAGGGTGGGGGCGTTGGTTCATGGGAGGGGTGGAGGGTGCAAATATTACTGAAGGATAAACTATGGGGAGACGCCGACGCCCAAGTCATGCTAATCAAATCAGGGTGTGGGATGGTTTTGCACTTGTAGGACAATATATATATATATATATATATATATATATATATATATCTATATATATATATATATATATATATATAATTTTTTTTTTTCCATAGGCGGGTGAGGCTCTTAGGAATGTGCCTTGTAGTGCCACGCGGAAGGGTGTAAGAATGGGGGACGCCACACGGTCAAATTTGCACCTGTTGTAATAGTCAACCTCCGGGGAAAGTGTGATGCCGGGGACGGGTTGGTAGCGTAGTCTGTGTGGCAAAATGCAGTGTGGTGTGTCATTTGATGCATGGCTGGGTAACCTCATCAGCTGTGGCTGGCGACCGGTGGTTTCCATGGAAACGTGAGCAGGAATTGTGTGGCGAGGCGAGCGAGACTAGAAGCACCCACCCGGTGCCCAAGACTCGGGCCGTACCGTGCACTGCTGCCTCGGCACGGCACAGCACGGCCCTCCATCCAGGCACGAGTTTGTGTGTGTGTGTGTGTAATACACGCACACGCGTCTCTAGGATGCGAACGATCCCGCCGCCACCTTCTCATGGCGTGGCAGCACCGGCTCCTCGCTGACACTGCTCAGGGGCGGTGCTAAAGTGGTGATAATTTTGCTGGAGTCAGCCAAGTTGACACTTTACAGCAAGCGATCAAGTGTGTGTGTGTGTGTGTGTGTGTGTGTGTGTGTGTGTGTGTGTGTGTGTGTGTGTGTGTGTGTGTAATTTTTCACTCAAACATATACATTCACACATCGTGAGGAATGTTTACACAGGTGGCAGCAGGTTCTGAGCGTCCCCAGTGAGCGGCGCGGCGCGAGGCAGCCGGGATGGCCTGGGGCTCAAGGGTCAGGTTACCGGAAACAGAGAAGACCTGCATTTCAGGTCGAGTTCGCACCGAGATCCCCCAGATCCAACAGGTCTTTACTTCCACACTTTTATTTGTCAACTGTTTCCTGGTTGTTGGGGGCGTTCATGCTGTGGGTGTGCAAGTGTGTGTAGAGGGGGTTATAGAGATTTTCAGGATTGGTCCAGCTTGGTCTCGCAAGGCACAAACAAGCAATACTCAGGGTAGAGAAAAGACCCGTAGAACATCGGTGACTTATCAGTGTTTGACGACAGATGGATTTTCTCTACTGGTTTGGGAGTGTTTGCAGGATCTAGCAACTGTCTAGTCGCATAGTTGAGCCTAATTATCTGCTAGACGCCGGAGTTTGTACACACGGGGGAGTGTGGCGGGTAAGGCAAGCAGCAGCCGCAGCAAAGCCTTCCGGCAGCTGGCACCCGGCGGCCGCATCATTACGGCGCGGCGCGTCTGTGCTGGCGATTTTTCCTGCTGTGGAACTCATTGACTCTGCGAAAGTATCGTACGCATGCATGAGTGAGCCCTTCAGCCTGCACACAGTTTGCCCGGTTTGTGTGTGGACGTGGCGAGGAGTCACGAGAGGCCCCGATGGCCCCGCTCCGTCTGGCAGCGGGATGCGGGCATACTACTACCCACAAATACGATGACCTGCTGGTTGCCTAGTAGCAAAATAAGTTAACCTTTTCAGACCTTTCCACCGTTGAAAGTGTGTTATGTGGGTAAATCCAGCATCTGTTTATCGAGGTTCTGTCACTTTTCATGAAGCCCTAAGTGGTGGTGGCACCGGCGGCGGCGAAGGGGTGGTGGTGGCGGCGGCGGTATCGCCAGGAGGGCCAGTAGTAACGATGCGGCAGATGTTAGCGGAGCTGGCTCATCACAAGCCCGTCCTTCATTCAGTGACTCCCAAGGCGCCATGATGAAACTCTTATGGCTGGGGATCGTGCAATGATGAGACGCTAGCCGTGAGGGCCGGTTGTTGCAGGAGGGCAAAGGACTTCATCGCGGGCTTTTTTTTTTATTAATGTTTACTTTTTTTGTGCCCTTGAACTGTCTCCTTTGCTGTAAGAGGCCATAAGTCTGCCCTCATACGGCGTTTTTCTGAAGTCCTTCGTATGGATAGGGGCTGGGACGCATTATAGAGGTGATTAGACTCCGGGACGGTTGATTTGATTATAATTGGCTCTGAGATGTTTGTAACGAGCGGTAGATTGAATGCACATGTTGAAAATGAGAGAGAGAGAGAGAGAGAGAGAGAGAGAGAGAGAGAGAGAGAGAGAGAGAGAGAGGAGGCAGGCACAGCAACGGCGTCCCTTCCTCCCTCCCTCACCCCATCTCCTCTCCCTCCCTCGCCCCATCTCACTCCCCCCCCCCCTGCGCTCCCCCTTTCCGCGTCCTGGCTGGTCCCGTTTTTTGTGGTCGCGCCTCTGGAATGTGTAGGGCGGTGGCCGTAGTAGTGGGGTGGAGGGGAGCGAAGGGTACCAAGTGTCTTTTTACCCCGCACCAAAACTAAACACAACTGAAGGCCTGGCAGCTGTACCCTATCTTGTTTGGTGGTCATGGACTAGCGACTGTCTTGTCTGTTGGTAGTAGAAGGGAAGTAAGCAATAGGTATGTGTGAGCGTGTGTATGTGGTAGCCGGCAACTGAGGAAGCTATGGAAGTGGTGGTGCTGTGGTGAGGTCTTTGCGTGTGTGGTTGTGGATGGGGAATGACCTCTGCTGTGGTGGTGGTGGCTCTTTGTAGACATGTATGAAAGCTGAGTGGGGTGGATTGAGTTGATGAAGGGAGGGACTGGGCTAGGTTATGTGGGTTATGGGTTGCGACGACGCTAACTGTAACATTGTGTGGATGAGCGATGACAGTGGCCGTGGTATGGTGGAGACGGTGGATGTATGTGTGTGGAAGGCTTATATTGAACGTTCAGTGATGGGGAGGGTATGGCAGTGAACAATGGTGGGGTCGGAGGGACGAGCGTGAGCTAGTCTGCTGATTATTCACTTGGTCGCCTAACATCTGATCATGACTCATCCTCCTGCTCTACCCTTGCTCCCCCACCCTCCCCACAGCCCTGCCCCAGAGTCCTTCCTTTCCTTGATCCTCCCTGCCCTGCTCTGCCCTACCCGTCCTGCTACCCTCCCAGCCCAGCCCCAGAGCCCTTCCTTTCCTTGGTTATCCTCCCTGCCCTGGTCTGTCCCGCTCTCCTGCCCCGTCCACCATTCCTTTTTCCCTTTCCACCGCCTTGCCCTCGCCTCCTCCCCGCCGCTACACAGAAAGGAGCATCTGTAGCATAGGAGGAGGGAGCTTCATGCCTCTCCGGTTACACAAGGGAGCGTGGCAGCGACGTGGTTGGGTTTATCCTCCTCCGGGCTTTCTTTCTTGGTGCCATCATCTGAACGAGGCTGAAAGCTGGCGTGCTCCACAGGTGGCTCCGTTCGTGGTTGGAATGAGATGGTGCCACGCTGGTGCTGGTGCTGACGGTGGCTCTTGGTGGTGGTTGTGGTGGTGCGTTGTTGCAGCTGCTGATGTGAGTGGTGCGGGTCATGAAGATGTGGCCTGAGATAACCGAGCGAGGAAGAGAGGGCGGGAGGGAAGTCGGGCGTTGGAATGGCAGTCATTGTTGATTGTCGGGGGGGTGGAGGGAGAGGATGGGAGGGAGCAGGGGAAGATGGCACTCGAGTGGTGGTGGCGGCTGGAGGGGTAGGGAGGGGTCAGTTAGGGTGGCACTATGCGATGCTAATATATTTATCGTGTGTGTGTGTGTGTGTGTGTGTAAGGAAATAATTGGCCACTGAAGGCAATTAAGGGGCCGCCAGGACTGATGCTGCCCACGAGGGGGAGACAAGAAGGGCAGAGGCGACAGCGTGGTTCAGATCCCTTGTTTAGCCTTTTAAAAGTGCAACACTTGTACGTGAAATCTCATCCTCGCCCTTTGCCCCCAACACCACGGGTCCTGGCCGTGTGGCAGCTCGTCCCTGCCCGGCCAGTGCCACCACGCGAGGGCGGGGCACCCGAGAGGCCGGCGCTGCCTCGGACACACTGGTCAACAGTTCAGGCTCAAATGTGCCCCACGGGAGGAATGTTTACAGTAACAGGATCGCATCTCCGTCCCCTCCTCGCTCCCTCCAGTCTCTCAACTGAGGGAATTCCTCGGCACCCGAAACTCCTCCCCGGGCTGTGTTTGTTATGAATATAGCCGGTTTGCTATGAAGTGAAGCCTTGATGAGGTTTTTCCACTGGTGGAGGCTGGCACCAAGACTGGGTTCATGCTGATGACTTAGCCACTGATCCGGTTGACAATGCCTGCAGTATTGCAAACATTTAGTGCTATTGGCAGCTGTCTTGTAAGCATTTACTGAGGCTTGCATCGCTCGCTTGTAAATGCAGAGGAAACTTCGCATTTGTCAAGGTTGGCGCTGGCGGCGAAGGGCGGGATGCAGGGCGGGGTTGGGCGGGTGGGAGAGGAATCATCTCCTTGTTTCCTTGGCCAAGGCCCCGTCAGGGCCGCTCAGCGGGCGCCTCTGTGTGGCTGGCGCTGCATGTTGAAGGCTCCGCATGGCCTCGACGCGGGGGCGAAATAATGGCACGTAACAGGTGGGTTGCTCATCCGTGCTTGCCTCGCCCGCCGCCTCCACCTCCCGTATTGTTAGCAGTGTTTTGCCAGCGTTAGCCGCGATCAATAGTGACGGCGGCGGGACAGCTAGCAGCGGGTGCGAGCATGCTGGTGCTGGTGCCACCACCCCAGCGCGTGTGTTTGTGCTGCTGGTGGAGCCGCAGGCGCTGTGGTCTGGGGACGGGACGGTGTGGCTTGGCTGATTACCATTTACAATAATCATGTACCGTAATAATGGCAGGAAGATGGCTTGGTGTCAGGACGGCGCAGCTGATACTCTTCAGTTTGGAGTTGGTTAGCTTTTAGTCAAGAATGATGGAGCTTAGCTACTCTTTAGATTCAGCAGATTAATTATACTAATTTTGGTGCCGTAGAGTTTCCCTCCGCGGGCAAGTGCTGTGGCGCTGGGTTCCACAATTGTAGGTTAGTTTCACTGTTCGAAACGCCAGCGCTCAAGGAAAACCGGAAACTTTCTTAATTAATTGTAGGTAGCCACAGGTGTCTCCGCTGGAGGGCGGAAGAGGGCCCGAGCCCCGAGGTAGTGGTGGCGGCGACTGCTGCTTCTGCTGGCCTACAAGTGGTGGCCCGTGTCCGTGTCTGCCGCGCCTGCCAGCAGACGTTTCTCGCTTGCATCTCATTACGTCACGGCCTGTCAGTGTCTTGTAGTGGGCGTGAAATTAAGAACAGGGAAGACGTGACACCTTCGTCCTCCCAGTCAGTCAACTTGGCGAACACAGTCATGTCATAAAACTTGTGGTAAATGTTAATAGGAGACTCCCTGGAAGTAAATCACTGTAATGGTTCCTGAGAGCACCCCGTGGCGAGCCTGGAAGTGGTTAGGTTGTGTGTTAATCAGGGCGGAACGGCAAGCGGCGTGGAGGAGCTCGTAAGTCGTGAATACTTCAGGGGTTCCCTACTCCGTACTCCTCGGGCATGTATTGCAGGGATGGGACTTGTTGACTTAACACTTGATTGTGGTAGTGTTTTATCGTATCATATATATAAGTGGAGTTGATAGGAGGGTGAAGGGACAGCGGAGGAAATTAATAGCTTGTGCACAGATCCATGAAGGGGTTGCGTTAAACTACACGATGTTTGTGGAAGGGGAGTGACTCCAGCAGAGGGATGAGGTAATGCTAACGGGAAGAGAATCATGAGCAACATTAACAGCGAAGTGCCAGAACGACGATGTCTAGATGCAGGAACTGAGCGCATGGGAGAAGTCTTGTATAGGAAGTAATCATCATCATCGCAAGGACAGGGGAAGGGGGTGAGGCTACCATCATTGAAAACGTAAATGGTGGGAGTAGGAGCCTTCATTGTCAGTGGGAAGAACAGGGCTGAGGTGTCGAAAGTAATGAGATGACTGTGGTTGGGAAGTCATCCTCGTTATTTGAAAGGGCAGGGCGTGTGTACGTACATGTGGGAAGTCACCATCGGGAAGGGCAAGCTGTGGACGGAGTGTCTTGTGCGAGTGGTGAGAGGCGGTCGGAAGGTTGGCTTACCCGCGGCGTGTATCGTGTTTCCCCAAGACACCAACACTGCCTCCTCTTTCCTCTTGTCTTCACTCCCTTCCCTCACTCCCGCATCACCCAACTTATAACCTTCCCTCACTCCCTCATCACCCAACTTATAACCTTCCCTCACTCCCTCATCACCCAACTTATAACCTTCCCTCACTCCCTCATCACCCAACTTATAACCTTCCCTCACTCCCTCATCACCCAACTTATAACCTTCCCTCACTCCCTCATCACCCAACTTATAACCTTCCCTCACTCCCTCATCACCCAACTTATAAGTGTATGGCGCCACTAGATAACCTCCCCGATTAACTAAACAGACCATAATCTATAGGTCATATATATAAAATCTGTTATCTCCCCTAGCTCTATCGTCCCTGGAATAGTAATGTATGTTTAGACTAGATAGTTGCCTGGTGCTGGTTGTTGGTGGCAGCGCTTGGGTTGAGAGACATCAGGCAGTGTATGAAGCCATGGCGGCCGCTCCGGGGAACCTTTTGCCTCCAATGTTTCTCCTAATACTTCGATCGCATGAAATAAGTTTAGTTTACCTCCGAGAACTGTCACAAAACTTCGGATAAGATTTGTTAGCGCTGTAGTTAGTTCCCTTCTTGTGGTCAAAGCTGAATTTTTTTGTCCCATCATTCCACTTTGGAAGCCAACTTTATTTAGTGGATGAGGAAGGAGGAACAAAAAAATACTACACAGTTGATGGCAGAGTCTACGTGGAGCGGAAATGTGTTTTTGGCCGTGAGCAACCCTCCCACCCTCCCTCCATTGTTGCTGGCTGGCGATCATGTATTTTCCAGCGTTGCTATTTCCCCCGCTCCCTGGCTGCTGCTCCTTTCTTCTGGCGGTGTGAGTTCCTTCGAGGCTCCTTGTGACGGGGGCTTCAGCAGGTGATCCCAAGGTCAGGGACGCGGCGTTGATGAGCAAAAACGACGAGAGGGATCCAGGAGTGCGTGCGATGATGAGCGCCTCGCTGGAAGAGGAGAGGATGCTGTGGTCTCGTTGCCTCCGCGGTACATTCGGGGTGATGCCGGGGTCGCCATTTTGCCCACTGGGTACACATTTTTCCTGCACCATATTATACTCGGATCTCTTTGGTAGCTCTCATATCTCGCACACTGTTCTAAGCAATACTGATAATGGAGTGTTCAGCTATCGAATATTGCCGGTTTGTT
The DNA here is from genome assembly GCF_024679095.1 of Eriocheir sinensis. NCBI lineage: Eukaryota > Metazoa > Arthropoda > Malacostraca > Decapoda > Varunidae > Eriocheir > Eriocheir sinensis. Next base: position 1,930,573 of record NC_066555.1, read on the forward strand.
GTAAAAAGGTTCATGCGGCGCGGGTGGAGGGAATACAGGCAGTGAGGAGTATTGATTGTGGGAATGAATACAAGCAGATGGTGAAGGCGAGGAGGAAGGGACTGCGAGTGAGGCTCTGAGTGTGTGTAGGAAGTATTGAGTGCGTTAACGAATGCTATGTATGTGTAGGTGTGTGCTGATGAGATTGGCCTTCAAACTAACACAAGATTCCTACATACATAATAAGGATATGGACAAACTAACACAAGATTCCTACATACATAATAAGGATATGGACAAGCGATGCGGTCCAACACGGTCCTTTTTTATCATGACCATAGTGCGCTAATCTCCCTCGGGGGTGGTTAAGTGGTTTGCTTAGAGGCACTGCTGGATGCCTGTTGCTCCGTGAACCACCTGTGGCCAACCATCTGGCAGCCCAGTGTTCCGCCTTCCGTCCCCACGTCAGCTTCCTTCAGCAAGTGGCGGCGTCGCGACGTGGAGGAATGTTAATATTTGGGGAACACAGGACAAGCATACTTAACTAGGGGAGAGAGAGAGAGAGAGAGAGAGAGAGAGAGAGAGAGAGAGAGAGAGAGAGAGAGAGAGAGAGAGACTACAGGGCAGGACACACACACACACACACACACACACACACACACACACACAGAGAGAGAGAGAGAGAGAGAGAGCAAGGGGAGCGAGGGAGCGGATTGCCACTATTGATCCTGTCTGGTCTCCGTCTGGCGGGGGCAGCTACAGGGCCACCGCCTCCCGCTACAGCTGCCGCCTCCTCTTGTCCTTCCTGCTCCTCTTCCTCCTCCTCGAACCCTTGATTTTATTTATGATTTACCAACCTGTTTGAATTTTTGTATGATTTTCTTTCTCCACTGGTTTCAGGGTAGTGAAGTCTTTCTTCTACAACAACCCTGATAGTATGATTGAAGGCTTTAAGTTGAACCTGAAGCACATGGTCCAGCGAGCTCTTCCCTCAGTCATCATTAACTTCCTCTTTAAGCGTAAACTCAAAGCGGTGGGTGTTGCCATAATCATAAGCTGGACTGGTGCAGTGACCCCTTTGGCGACTGTCAACTAATCTCTTCTCGGTCCTGTGGAGGGTCTAATCTTTTCCATTTTCAGCCCATATTTACCAGAGCACTCCTGCATTGCTATGGGGCTACTTCTAATGGTATACTGGGTCTGGCATGCATGTTTACACTTTCCATTAACCAGCTTCTCTTCAACACTAATCTGCATAATACTGTCATGGTGGTGTTGGGTATTCCTCCAAGGGTGGTGAAGTGGTGGCGGTGTCGGTGCCCCGGGGAGTGGGTTAGGGCAGCCAAGCTCAATCTTCAACAGGCCCTCAACACCCGCATACCCAATGCAGTCCTCAACTTTGCCTTCAAGCTGCGTTACCGGCAGGTCAGCGTACCTCCACGGTGGTTCAGCCCCATATTAGAGGGTCATAAACTTTGTGCTCTTGTACTGTCCAAATAAAGCACAAGGGAATTATGATCCCTTCTGGTTGTCTCGTCTAGATTGTCACCCAACACCTGTAGCTTAGCACTAACTTTACAAGCAACAGTTGTCTTCAGTTGCTTTACACCTTCTTGTTGCTGATGTTCCTGTTGCTGCCGCTGCTGCTGCTCTCACTCTGCCGTTGCTGCTCCTTTCACTCTTTCCCGCTGTCCAGTTTTCATCATAGCGTCCTTATACAAACAGCATACCTGCAGGATCCCTGGAGGAGTATCGCACATCCACCACCATTATTGTAGGCACAGCTTACACAGAGATCACTCAGGAATAGCTGTGGCTTGTTGATCAAGTGGTGAAGCCCTCACATTTTGCTGTTACTGAGTCTGTAGTGCCTAGCAATCACCTGGCAGTTACACCTTTACAAAACCAGCATGTTGCATGGGTGTCCTTTTTCTTGTAGGGTGGTTAAGTCCTGGCGCACCAAGAATCCAGCTGGGATGCTCGGTGCTTACAAGATGGACTTGCAGCAGATCACTGAAAAGAAGTGGCCCAAGCCTGTCCTTGAATTCATCTTCAAGTTAAAGTTCAGGAGGGTAAGCTGCTACTGCCCCTACCACCATCTGCCTTGCTACTTTTTCCCCTGTTCTGCCTGCTTTGCTTTATCACCAGTGTTACTGCCCAGTCATTTTAGTATATATGTTCAGTAGATGTTCCCAATTGTCATGCACTTATTAATTCATGTGTTTAGCTAACCATGGATCATTTGGTAGTATCAGGTAATGTCCATGGTTACTGTTTCATATATTAGTGGTGTACATATATTTCTGTGTATTAATCTAAGGCCAGTATTAACTTGGTGTATGTCTCAGGCTGCCAAGAAAGTCCGTGCGCATGGCATTGGCGTCCACAAACCTGAGGAGATTGAGGAGTTCGGGCACAATGACCTGATGGTTCTATCTGACCTCTTAGGAGACAAGCCCTTCTTCTTTGGAGATTCCCCCACCTCGGTAAGAATGTTGTTTTTTATGCTAGTCACTCTTCAGGGTACAGTTAGAGGGGCCAACAGCCTTGCTCTCTTCGTCCAGGCATATTTGTTATTTATTTACTACTGGTTACTAAGTAATTACCTGCTTTTAAATTTTAATGTACTAAAATAATGGGGAAGAATTTGCTCCTGCAGGGAATCATGGAAATTTTTCAGGAAAGTATAAATCTTTGAAGAATGCAGACTAGACATTACCTCTGCTCATTCAGTCCTTCCTGCTTACTTTCTCTGACATGTCCACACCAATGATCCATTTTACTGGTGGCATCTCACTGATACCATTTCCTTTAACCTTTCTTGAACAAACTTCATAAACTCCTCATTCATTGTCATATCCAACCATGCGTGCCTTTTTCCCTCATCTTGGCACACAACATGCTCTTTTCATATAGCTCATTAATGTCCACTGTGTTTATTAATGATTACTGTGGTATGTTCTATGCCTATGTCTGATACATAGGACAGTTGGGAGGATAATGCTTTTTTATACCCATCTTTAACCACATTTGCTCATACTTCTCCATAAGGTTGAGGGGATACAAACATGTCTTGGTATGCAAAATTTGATCCATACTTTACAAAGAAACTGACTAATGATTTAAGTTTTTCCAGTTTATCCTAAATCTGTATATTTTCCCCAAGATTTCCTGTAAATTTATGCATTTTTTTACATTTTTCCATAACTTTTATTTTTATTACTTTAAGTTAACTTGTCAGGTGGAAAATATCAAATTCTTTGTTATTAAATCCCGAGTTCAAAGAGTTGGAAATGGAAGATGCATTACCCTAACATGCCCAAAAGTTTCCCAATAATTGTCCAATTAGTTAGCGGAGGAGGATCTTCATTTAGCAGAAGCTAATTGGTCCGCTAGCTGTTTGAAAAGTTAGCGAAAACGCTAAACAGCTACAGAAAAGTTAGCTTCGCTAATTGGCGGTTTAGCGGAACCGTGCCCGCCACTGGCTAATATATTTGCTTCTAAGTAAGCATATTGAGTAAATATTGAGTGTTGTAGCACTTCATTGAACAATTTGAATTGCCTAGTTGTTAGGATATCAAGGTAAAAAGATGGAAAAGCTCCAAGATTGATGCTCAAACTACAGATTGATGCAGCTCATGGGGAGTCTTCATTTTCTGTAACCTCAAAAGAGTAAACTCTAAGGAGAAAAAAATCTCAATGCATTGCTCCTGTGAGGAGGGTAGAAGTAAAAAGTAGGGCCAAATTTGGTCTGGGAGGCATTCTCACGTCAAAGGAAGAAGGAAATGCGCCTCATTGCAAAAATTCCTTTGTCCTGATTTGTGTACATCATTTGCCAGGTTACTTGTGGAAATCATGGAGTAAACATAAATGCTGCAAGAAACTACAAAATGATTAGTATTTTGCATTTCAGGAGCAGACTAAAATCCCTGAGTTTTTAAGCGCTTCAGTAAAAGTTGAAGAAAATATCTAGGCTGTCTTTGTTCATGGCAGCATGCATCGGGCTGTTCTAATGGAAGGTCTCAATCCTGCTTAGAAGTATTGATGCATTGATAAAGGCTTTTAGCAATAATTGTACATCAAAGGCATTCATGAGTTTAAAGGAAGTTTATATGTTGCCACTGATATTGGCAAAGGAGTGCAGGTAAATAATTTATATAGGAGTTATTTCTGATGCTCTTTCCATGGATTCAGAAGTATTGTAGCCCATTTCACTAAGTAATAGTTGATTTTTGTCCTTGATCTATGGTTATTGTTTACCTCATTTATTTTTCAGCTTGATGTGGTTGCATTCGCCAACCTTGCCCAGGTCGCATTTATGGATAAGGAAGTCACATATTCTCTCCGGGACTGGATGACTGAAAATTGTGCCAACTTGGTAGAGTTCTGCAACCGCGTCAAGGAGCGTGCCTTCCCTGACTGGGACGAAATGTGCACAACCCTGGACTTGAACTCTCACCTACCCAAGCCACCCCCAGAGGAGAAGACTGAAGAGCAGGGTGAGAAGAAAGAGGAGAAGACCAAGGAGGAGGAGAAGAAGGACGAGAAGGAGAAGGATGATACTGAAAAGGAGAAGGCTCAAAAGGATGAAAAGGAAGGAGAGAAGGAAGACAATAAGAAGACAGAGGAAAAGGAGAAAGAAGAGGAGAAAAAGTAAATTGATTATTTGAAGTTGTTGAAATAAGTGGAGAACCAAATCTATTTGTAATATATGTGATAAATGTTGTTTGAAAGGCTTTTTTTGCTTGATACACTTTGTATAGATCTTCTTGTTAGCGTGGAACACAAGCACCTCCCCGTGCCGACTTAGCCCTTAACGTTTTGGTAGCCACTATCAGAAATAAGCTCGTTCATACCTTCATTGTTTGTGGGAGAGTTCAAACAGTAAGGTCTGAAGCTTTTGGAGGGACCAGGGTGGTCTTGACTGGTGTTGCCCCAGGCAGGCCTGTATATTATAGTGTTGGTTGGGCTTTCATGTTGTAGAGCGCAGATCAGTCCCAGATTGCCAGAAATTTCCTCTCCCTTGCTGTTGGAACTGGTACCAATTCTTTGTAGAATTCTTTGCTCTTGATAAGTGTGTTGTAGTTCACTACTGACTGATTCCTTTTCACTGAAGGTAATGACAAGATTTATATTCAGATGGAAATTCTTCAGAGGTCAAGTTGAAGGTTTGAGCTGGTTGAGTCATAATCTGTGTGGCTTACATAGCTTGTAGATTTATTCCATATGGTTTTAATTAAGTAAAATTTTAAGAGCAGTATTATTCATGGAACATGAGTTTGCTACTTTTAATACCATGACAATGAAATTTCTTAATTCTCAATTCTTTTTTATGACTTTTGTACTATTAGTTTGTACATTACTAGCTTTTAATATGGCAACTAGAACATTATGATAGTTTATACATATGAAGTTATTTTGTAATAAGGAAATACTCATTTTATAGGTTCTCTTTGATACCAGAGGGAAAACTCCCCACCGCTTCTTGTGATAGGAATGCTCATGCTAAGCAGGTGGTCTGTCTAGGGTTTTTGGTCTGAATCACTGCCTGGCTGCTGCGGAGGGTTGGGCAAGCAAACCATTCCAGTTGGTAGTTTACTGTGGAGGGTCAGAGAGGCTTCACCTTGTGGCTGACATATTAGCTGGTTAGTAGTTGTGTCAGAAGCATGTTACATACTTATGACAAGAACCCAAGACAGCCCCTCCTTGGACACCCCAAAATCTGATTGATCCAAAGACAGCTTTACGGCACCAAAGTAGTCACTAGGGACCAGAGTGCCGCACAATCAAAATTATAGTAAGGCACAAGGACTTGTCTGCTAAGAAACTCAGTGCTGAGAACAGGATATACATGGTAGTTCTAAGGGATTAAGAATTTTTTACTAAAGGCAATGCACAGTATTTTCGGTCGATAATTGTGCTGTGATAACAAAAACACCAGTTTTCTAAGAAGTGCTAAATAGAAGTAAGCCATTCATACATACAATGAAGTTTATAGCCTTGTGCTTAGTCCAAATTGTGAGAATGATTTATGCTCCAATTGCTAATGTTGGCCCTAGAAATCTTGCTAGACCCTTCAAAGTGTATGATACCATGTTCGTACCCTAGCTTTTGTACACTTGGTACCTTAAGGCTTCAGCATTGGTGTAGTAGGCAATATAACTGGCATTTCTATAATAGGCACATACACCACAGTTATCATGTATACACAGACGTATTTATGTTCCTCAATAAATGTATCCTTTTAGGAATATTTAACCTCATTCCTGCACCCTGATCCAAGGGGGGACGTGCAGTGGTGTGCCCTCGCTGGTTACTATATTTCATCATTTTTTGTTATTTGTAATTTATCAATTTTTTAATGTCTGTTGTGGAGATAAATAAATTCTAAGACTTGAGCTTGCCAATATTGCAAAATGACCAAGTTGGTGTTGACTGTGGCCGGGTCTGGGCGAGGGAGGGCTCTGGTGTGTGGCCAGAGGTACCCCGGGCTGGTTAAGTATGTGTTGAAGGGTCAATAGCAACATGTCTGGAGATCTGTGGATGGGTGATCACCAATAAAAGAGGTTCAAGGGTTCATTAGCTGATGGTCTTGGATCTTAAGTTCGATCACATCAATATGGTGTGGTCTGAACTATTGAACCTAGGCAGTGGCTTTCTAAGGTTGGGAATAGCTGACCAAGCAGACCAATTACTGATGACCATAGAAGTTAGATGCACTTTAATATTTAGGACGAGGAGTGTGTCGATCCTACAAGTGCTTGGTAAAGATGAACTGGTTTGAAATACACTTGTTTCTGGAGTAATGACGGCGAGAACTGCAAGGCATAAATGATGCTGAAGTAAATCAAATAATTCTTGAACCAGACCTTAAGGTTTATCATGGAGCAGTGAACTTGAATACCGAGATGAAAGGCAGGGAAAGTAAGCCTGCTGGGATGTGCTCTTCATAAAACTACTACTTTCCTCATTTACACTTGCAGAGCCCCTTCACTATGACAAACGCCCCTTATCTAAAACTTGCCCCTCGTAGGATAATTAAATGCTTACATTGACTATGGTTTCAGTGACATTTGAACGTTTGTGCATACGAAGAACCGTCAAGCCCTCTTATATAAACCACAAACGTCGATTTTCATACCAGTACACAAAAGACAAGCTTGAATTAAACAGTAAAGTCAGATCATACTCGGAGCGATTTATAGCCTTTCAAATACCTATAAATCATCTCATTGCAGGTACATAAAATGACATCTGGCTCTGCAAGTGCTTATACATAAATAATTTTAATAATTTGTTACATGTAAATAACGTGGGTAACATTCTAAATAGCCTAGCATCACATTCAACCGTTGTTGTTTATTATTTAATGTTATTTCGAATATTAATCGTTAGTTACATGCAGTAAATTATTAAAATACCCTTTATTTGCACTTGCAGAACCAGACGTCTTTTAATATACCTGAAATGAGATTAATTATAGTCCTTTGAGAAAACAGATCGTTCGAGTATGGTCTGACTATACTGCCTGATAAAACTTGTCTTTCGTGTGCTTCTATGGTGTATTATCGATGCATATCGGCATGGTTGGGATTTATGAGTTTTTTTCATGTATACACAAACATTTAAATATATTGTAGAAAAATTAGCTTGAATGTCTATCAAAGTTGATTTTCACGTCTTCAAGAACTAGAGATGCGCAGCTGCCGCAGCTTTCAAAATTCCCGCTCTGGTGACGACAGATGAAATGAAACAAACTTTTCACAGTAGGCTGTACACAAAAATGCTTCAGATGTTATGTAAAGAAAATCAAATGGAAGTTTGAAGATTTATCTGAAGAGTAATTATATAAGAAAACTTACTCTGCAAACTACTTTAGCTCCGTAGCTCCCCCGGTGGTGAGCTCGTCATTGACCGTGAACAGTGTTGTTTGGCCGTAGAGATCGGGATTTTACGTCGTTGTTTGGCTGAAATGCAGAAAAATAGCTGCTAAAAATACTACACGTAGCATGGACTGAAGAGTCAATTTTTGATGGTGAAATTCCTTTAGATTCTGTATCTTTTTGGTCAAGAGTACAGCAGTACAAGACGTCATCACTTCAAAGAATTATTCAGCAACGCAGTGGTTGAAAGAATATTTTCAACGGTGACTAACGTAAAAACAAAATCAAGAAATCGCCTTCATACTGACATGTTGGATTCCATCATACGAATTCGCTCGCACCTTCAGTTCCAAAATAAATGCTGTTACAGCTCGCATGCTGCAACTATTCAACGCTGCGAACATGTATGCCACTCCAAACCAAGAGGAAGAAATAGAGGATATACTGGAATACTTCAACTAACAACGTCAGTGCCTTACAAATGGTAAGTTTTAAAATTTGTTACCTTATTAATTTGTCTATGGTGCTCGCATTTATTTTACATTTGTTTTGCGACGAAGTATTTTCTGCATATAATATTTTTGGCCGTGACTTCGGACATCTGGCAACCCTGGAGCTCGTCGTCCCGGGGACACCAGCTGGCGGGGGGCTTGTTTGTGTCTTGTGCTGTGCTCGGCAGATACGAGGCGCTGATAGCGATACTGACCGCCTGCAGGCCTGGGTAAGTACTGCCTTATCAGTGCCCGTATAGTGTCACGCGTGCCAGGCCTTGTCCTGACTGACCCCTGCCAGTACCGTGGCAGTACGTGCCCTGACTCCCGATGGCCGCCTCAGTGTCGTGTCGGGGAGTGCTGCTCCTGCTGCTCGCCTGATACTGCCGTGACAGTGCCGTCCCTGGCTCAGGCGCGTGGCTCAGTCCGGCGGCAGCACGTGACGGGAGTGGCTGGCCCTCAAGGCCGACCCACTGTGTTACTCTTTGGAGCATATAGTGTTGCCAGTCCCCAGACGACGGTCCACCCAGGGTCAGTTGGTCCACCCGGGACCTTATAGCCACACTGTGCCCCCAGACGTGGACCCACGATGTCCGGCGCGGGTGACAGGCGAGGGTGGGTGGTGGTGGGCCTGTCCGGGGTGACGCGAGGGGGCAAGAGCACGCTGGCCTTGAAGCTGGTGTCGTCCCTGCCCACCACCACCGCCTACCTTAGCCAGGACGAGTACATCCTCCCCAACCACAACCCCGCCCACCCCGCCGCGCCCCCGCCCATGGTTGGCATCAACAAAGAGACGCTGGCCAGCGTTGACATGACCCGTATGCTGGGCGACCTGCGGCGCGTTCTGGCCACGCCCCCGCACGACCTGGCGCTGGCTGACCCTTGCCAGCTGTTGGACAGGAGTCAAGTGGTGGGCTGCGCCCTGCAGGAGCCCCGGCCTCCCATCAGGGGCTGCGCACGGGATTCAGGGCTGCCTGGGGTGCTGGTGCTGGACGGGCATCACCTCTTCGGCCACCCCGAGGTGCCGCCGCTGTGTCACCTCCGCTACTTCCTCACCCTGACGCGGGAGCAGTGCCAGGCCAGGGGCAAACAGAGGAAGGCCACCTCATCCTTCCTCACCTCGCCCCTCTACTTCGATCTTTGTATTTGGCCACAGTACGAGGAGCACCTGGCGGCCGTCCGTGGCGGTGTGGGCGGCGAGGTTCGCATGTTGGAGGGCGCCACGCCCACGGACAGCCTCGCCGCGATGGTAGAGGGCGAGCTGCGGCCGCTGCTGGGGCTGGCCGGGGCCGCGCCGGAAAGCTGCTGAGTATATCTTCTCTAGACTCCTTGGTGCTGAGTGTCTTGTATCCAAACGTCTGTGGGACCAGGATCGAGAGGCACTTTCGTTGTGCCAAATATGTATTACGTATTGTTTTAATATAATATTTTATGAAATGCTATGCATTTTTCATTATTCTTACCCAGGTGCTCATTTTCATTACCCTGGCAACTTGCATAACTCAGACCAATGGGTCGTATATATAAATATTCACTGTACTCTTAAAATACAGAAGAGTCCCCTGAAAAACAGTTAAGCTTGCCACGCTCTTTGATAAGCGTAGTGGAGGTCAGTACGGCGTAAGCCACAGTGTCCAATATAGTTGGAAAATACGACTTGATCGTAATTGCTGGACTTTCCTTTGTACTGATACACATAATGTGACTAGAAAGTTGCAAACATAACAGCGTGTAATAGACAATGGCAGCTTGTCCCATGTGTTCGCACGAATCCAAAATTAATAACGTTAAAAAGAAACATGAGTGTAGAAGCCTTCTAACTCGCAACCTTTATGAAATTTATGAAATGCTATGCATTTTTCATTATTCTTACTCAGGTGCTCATTTTCATTACCCTGGCAACTTACATAACTCAGACCAATGGGTCGTATATATAAATATTCACTGTACTCTTAAAATACAGAAGAGTCCCCTGAAAAACAGTTAAGCTTGCCTCGCTCTTTGATAAGCGTAGTGGAGGTCAGTACGGCGTAAGCCACAGTGTCCAATTTAGTGGGAAAATACGACTTGATCGTAATTGCTGGACTTTCCTTTGTACTGATACACATAATGTGACTAGAAAGTTGCAAACATAACAGCGTGTAATAGACAATGGCAGCTTGTCCCATGTGTTCGCACGAATCCAAAATTAATAACGTTAAAAAGAAACATGAGTGTAGAAGCCTTCTAACTCGCAACCTTCTGTCAAAGAAAACCAAGGTAGTTTGTCACGCAGGGACTAACTCATTTAAAGCCTATTTCTCTGCAGCCTGCAGCTGTAGAGAGGAACGGTGTTACTTTCTTTCAAATTATGTGCTAGAAAGGTCTTCCATATAGGGAGAGGGAGCATAGAGTTGGATTTCCATTGAACAAGAATCCAGTAGCGAACGTAATTTTTATTTTATTTTATTTTTTATTTTTTTAGTGACAATGATAGAATAACTGAAATTGAAAAAGGGTATAAAGTGGAAATACTCCAGACCATGTGCGCTAACATCAACTTATTATGACGAATAGGTACGTAGATAACTTTATGAATATGTTCCAGTAGAAGGGAAGAGGCATGAAACTCAACTTTAAATAGTAATGGGAAATGTTAATTTTAAAACAAGATCCAGATATATGTTAATGAAACAGTATTTGGCCATTTTGGAATATGTACAAGAAACGGGAGAGGAGATCTACTGACTGAACTAACGGAAACGGCTCAAGAACACATTTTTCAAGTCAGCAGGGAATGAGCCTGGAAAAGCCATAACAGAGAAACGACTGACTGTATTCTAACATAGACATTCCGACATAATAAAGGACGCTACAACAATACCAACGACTGACAAGATGTAAAGTAGGCATACACCAAAGAGGATAAAGGGAAACGTTGATGAGTAAGAAATACCTGCAGTTAGGGAGAAGGCTAAAAAAAAATATAAAAAAATCGATTCATAAATATACGGTAAATCAGTTAGTAGAAAATACACATCTTGCTTCACCCATCTAAGAACATATCTATAGTGAATTAAAAGTGCGTGCTAATATTGAACAAATGAATCGTATATATATGCATTTAGTTTATCAAAGAAAAATAAAGGAAGAATAAAAGGAAATAATCTAATAAATAAATAAATAAATAGTTTTGTGCACTCTGTGTTGCTTCACCGAATGTTTAGAAAAAATAATAATACAAAGAGAATATAGTGAGATGATCGTGGGCAGTCATTTTTATTATACCAAATGTTTACCAAAGACCACTGCAACAAAAACAATGAAATAATCGTGTAGAATCATCGTTGCTATTGCTAATAATCACCAAAGACCACAACCACGAAAAAAAATGGAGTGAAATAATCGTGTGCTCGTTGCAGTTCCTTATTAATTAATGCTTACCCAATCCCACTACTACAACAATAGCATCACATGAAGTCAGTCACATGCCTCACGCGCCATGGATTCCACAGCCTCTCCTCCCTGTAGACAAGGCGGTGCTGCTTCCAGGGTACTAAACAGAGAATCAGGGTATTATCATGCAACAGGTGTTAAGGTGAGTGCGTGTTACCGCTCCCTAGTTGGTGTTCTGTGTTTGTGAGGCTCGTCTGCACCTCGGCCGTGTGTGTGTGTGTGTGTGTGTGTGTGTGTGTGTAAGGCTTCCAGAACAAAGCAAAATCAAATCTGAAACGTGAAAAGGAGGACATGTGATAGATCGAAATAAAAATGAAATAAACTGTAGAGAAACAAATATTTATAATTAGAAAGGAATGAGGAAAAAAAAGCTGCATATGCAAGTGTTTTAGTTCCGTACTGAAGACGTATTGGATTGCTCTCTCTCTCTCTCTCTCTCTCTCTCTCTCTCTCAGTATACACAGATCATCCACGCTTCGCCATGCCCTCTGATGTCCTTTGTTCTTATCCTATCCTACAGCCACGGCGGGGTGGGCGGGGGTCAGGGGGACTATTGTGCATACACGCAAAGGGGGGAAGGCTCTCATTGTGCAGCGGGGCGGGGTGAGGTGCGAGGCGGGGCTATGTTTGTCAGGGTATACTCTGGGGCTGTCTTATATATGCACGGGGGTTAGGGTAGGGTAGGGTGCACATCTGTTTAGATTGCACAGTTCCTTCTCCTCGTCTTCGTCGGTAGGAACAGGGAAAGAAGTGGTCTGCTTGGGGTTTCTTTCGTGCATTCGTGGCGCGTCTAGACACAGGCGTTCTGGAAGCCCTGCATACGTGACTGTGTTGTGTGTTTATCAGGTGGGAAAGGACGGTGAGGTGCGTGCTGATTTGCTGGTAATTTGTTTTCCTTGTTTCTGTTTTCCTTCTTTCTTCTACTAATCTTCATTCTTTCTTTCTTTCTTCTGTTTTCTTCTTCTTCTCCTTCTTCTTTATCTTCTTCTTCTTCTTCTTCTTCTTCTTCTTCTTCTTCTTCTTCTTCTTCTTCTTTTTCTTCTTCTTTTTCTTCTTCTTCTTCTTCTTCTTCTTCTACTTGTTTTTCGTTTAACGGCCTTATTTTCCCTTTTGGCTTTCTTTCTTTTACTACTTATGGTTATACCTACTAATGAGGATCTTTCTTTTACTAATGTTGATCATATTACTACTAATACTTATGTTGTTGCTGTTGCTACTACTACTACTACTACTACTACTACTTCTTTTACTACAAGAGAGAGAGAGAGAGAGAGAGAGAGAGAGAGAGAGAGAGAGAGAGAGAGAGAGAGAGAGAGAGAGAGAGAGAGAGAGAGCAGACCACATATATTTTTTGATAGTTTCTCAGCACCTGTACTAATGGAATGTATAATTATTATTTTTTTTTTCGGCAGCCCCTTAAAAGCACGAAAAGTTAAATTACCCAAGAAAGAAAGCAAGATAAAGAAAGCAAGGAAAAGAAAGGGAAGGCAAACATGATCCAATAATGATAATAATATTGATAATAATAGTGATAATAATAGTAATGATAATAATAATAATAATAATAATAATAATAATAATAATAATAATAATAATAATAATAATAATAACAGCAATAACAATAAGAATAATTGCACATTGAAACCCAGATTTGCTTTATTTACGTTATTAATTCTTATCTATTTTCATCTCTATTGTTATCGATAATATTAGATAAACAAACAGCAAAACAAAATCAAACAAAAAAAATAAATAGAAAGCCTGCTACTTGCTTCACCGATAACAAAAACAAAACCCAGTAGAAAAATAGGTCTTGAGGCGTCTAGATAGGTCACTCCCCTCTCGAACGTCTGATTGTCATTTTTATCACACTGATCTGAAGGAGGAGGAGAGGCCGACGTGCCGTACCCCGATGTGATTAAGAGTGTAGGTCGGCGCGGCGCGGCTCCCCTAACGAAGGAAAGCACGTGACGGGAGGCATGCCAACGTCCTTATCGATTCCAGGGGTCGACAGGAGGTGGTCGATGCTGCAAAAAGGTGGAAGTGTGGAGTAGGTGGTGGCAGCGTGCTTGTATTGACTATATTCATAATTAAACACATGAACGCCCAAGCACACATTTGGCAAGGCTTTCGTAGGAGTTGTCAGCTTTTGCATGGGTAGTTCAGGTGGTTGGTCGATGCTACAGGCAGGTGGTGGTGTGGTCTCGGTGGTGCCTGCGTGCTTGTATCGACCATTTTCTTATTAAACATATCGGCGCCCTAGCACACACATTTGACAAGGCTTTCGTAGGTGTTGTAGGCATTTCCATGGGGGGTAGTTTTTATGAACCTGGTGGTAGTTCTACAAAGCTTCTATATACCATGAACGTGAAAAGCAAACACACTCATGAAAACCCGATTAATCTCCTTTCCGGCCGTTGTGAATTATTGATATTAGAGGCGGAAACACACATTTGACAAGGCTTTCATAGGTGTTGTAGGCATTTCCTTGGGGGGTAGTTTTTATGACCCTGGTGGTAGTTCGACAAAGCTTCTGTACACCATGAACGTGAAAAGCAAACACACTCCTGAGAATCCGAAATTATTGATATAAGAGGTGTAGGAGTTGTGGGCTTTTCCATGGAGGGAAATTTTATGCCTCTGAAGATAATTCGCGAAAGCTTTTGTATATATCATGACGGTGACAAAAACAAACTTGAGAACCTGATTTAGCCTATCTCCTTTCCGGCCTTAGAGAATTGTTGATGTGGAAGCGTCTGAGAATATCGATCCATTTTTTTCTCTTTCTACAGCAAAGGAGACAGCACAAGGGCACACACAAAAAAGAAACAATAAAAAAAGCCCGCTACTCGCTGCTCCTGTAAAGAATCCGAAGAGGTGGCCGAAAGAGCAGTCAATTACGTGAAAAGTGAACCTGGATTTAGTGGACCTGCAGACTCGCTAACAACAATAAACAGAGTCCTTGAACTGCCGCAGCCTCTTGTAGTATACTTGAATGTGGCTTTTAATACCTCCCGTCACCTTTGCCCTCACGCCTGATTTACCTAAGTGCTTTTTTTTAGTGGTTTCTCTCAACTTTGTACTCACGTCTCTTTTAGTACCCACTGTTAACTTTGCACTCGCGTTTGTTATTCCTTCCATTTTTTTTATGACATGTTAACTTTGTGTTCACGTCTGTTTTCCCCCTTTTTTTTTTTTTCTTTCTTTCTGCATCGTCAATTCTGCAGTCACGTCACTTCTTCCACCTGTGTTTTGTTTATTGCATCGAGTCAACGTTACACGCACGTCTGTTTTGTTTTACACTTTCTGCTCATATAGTTGTCTGCCTGTACGTGGCGGTTAACTGGGAACATGAAGGAGCATGCACAAAATAAATAAATAAATAAATAAATAAACCAAGAAACAAACAAACAAACAAATAAATAAATAAATAAATAAATAAATAAATAATAATAATAATAATAATAATAATAATAATAATAATAATAATAATAATAATAATAAATTGAACTTTGATGTTTTGTGTCAAATTGAACGCTTAGACATTGCTTTGATTTATTACCGCCTGGTTGTAGCACTAATTATTAACACACTTTTTATTTTTTATTTTTTTTACAGTAGAAGAAACAGCTTAAGGGCAAAAATAGCTGATCCGTACTTAAACTTGACCGTACTTAGACTAAATTTACTAATGTTTGAAAGTTAATTAACACAAAATGAATATGTATAAATAGTAGATTAGATGTATAGAGTAGACAGACAAATAACTCAACAGGTAAACAAATAGATACATGAAAATGGTTAAGTAGAGCAGTGATAACATGAATGGATAAGAAGATCGATCATAAAATACGATGATTAGTCGGTAGTATGAGTCAGCTGTTGATGGGGCGCCCTGCCTCCTACCTAGCAACCATGAGCCACAGGTGTTCCAGGGCGACTTGTCACTTGATACCTGTGTCGACGTCATCATCACCATCATCATCATTATCCATTACCATCATCATCATCATCACCACCATTACTATCAACAACAACAACAACAACAACAACAATAGCAGCAGCCTCGGTGAAGCCTTATGTAACGTGACTCCCTTATAAGGCAATGCTGGAGCTAACCTGTTACCGAGGACAGGTGTGTGTGTGTGTGTGTGTGTGTGTGTGTGTGTGTGTGTGTGTGTGTGTGTGTGTGTGTGTGTGTGTGACTGCACGCGCGGTGCCTGGAAACACATGATGTCCTACTTTTCTCCCCCCCCCCCCCCCCACACACACACACACACACTCACACACCTAAACACAGAACTAATAAAAGAGTCCCATGTGCCCTGCGTTAGTCACCCCTCACGGCCACCCGTACATAATAATCCTCACCGCCACACCTGAGTCACTTTCCATTACTGTATTCATCACCTGGGCACTCACACTCACTCACACACTCACCTGGCACGTGTCGCATTACCTATACTCACCTCACACTTACTAGTCAAAGTTACCATATTAAAGCACATTTGACCCGGAAAATTCCTCCTGTTTGACCCTGCCCACGACCCTGACTCATCCATACACATCTGTACACACACCTGAGCTTCACATTTTGACATCAAAGTCTATCTGAAGACAAAATTATATGTTTTAATTTTTATTTATTTTTTCAATGCTTTAAAATCTCAAGATGCAGCGCTCCGGGGTTCCATCTCGATACACTGGGGGCAGCAGCCGTGCGGCCAGGAGTAGTATGCAGTGGCAGTCTCAAATCGGTTTGAGGTGCCATGTGGTACTCTAGAGGACCCTGCAGACTTGAGGAATACTATTAAAAGTGAATCTCAAAGCTGCCGAGGATAACTCTGGAGAGCGTCCGAAGTCTAGGAGTGGAGCTGCCTCGAGGGAGACACTGAACACTATAGGGAAGAGTCGTGCTGCCAGGCTGGCTGGAGACTTGGGCCGATACATAGCTCTGTCACTGAGGACTAGAACCCTTCTGAGAAGGGATAAGGAGAGGTATATCAGAGGCCTCGTTGAAGGTGTCGAGGGTTTTCTTAATGCAAACGACCTTAGACCTGCCTTCCGAGCTCTAAAGAAGCTCCACTCCAAATCCTCGCCTGACGAGTACTTTCCGAACGGCTGATGGCAAAGAGTATTGGATGTGGATGGATTCTTGGCTCGTTTGACCGAGTACTTTGGGCAGTCGTACACGACAGAGTCCCTAAGCGGACAGCTCCCTCTGGCTAGTTTGCAGATGGTAGCTGCTGATCCATTGATAAACGAAACTCCACCCTCTCCTGCTGAGGTGAAAGAGGCTGTGAAGAAATTGTAGGGCGGAAAAGCCGCTGGGATCTGTAATATTAGCACGTAGATGTTGAAAGCCAGGGGTGCTGCCATGATCCATGGGCTGGAAGCGGTTCTGTCTGCCGTGTGGCAGTCTGGTGCTATTCCTCTTGATTGGAAAAGGGTGATGGTTCTCCCTGCCTGCAATAAGAAAGGGGACCGACAGGACTACAACAACTACTTTGATACTACACTGCGCAGTGTACCAGGTAAAGTGCTCGCTCATATTCGCCCAAATTCAGATTCAGCAAAGACATAGGCAAGAATTGGTTCATAGAGTGGTGGATGAATGGAACAGGCTTGACAGCCATATTGCGGGTGCCAATACCATAGATACATTCAAGAAGAGGTTGGATAAATTCATGGATAGTGAGGTAAAGTGGGGTTAGGATAGCAGGAGCTGCCTTGTAGCTATAGGCCGACCGGCCTCTTGCAGACTCCTTATGTTCATAGATCTCATTTTCTAAAATTTCAGAGACCTGAGCAATCTGGGTTCACGCTCGGCAATTCATCAACTGACCGGATATTATCACTTCGCGTCCTGTGGAACGCCGGCTTGAGTTTTGACAGGGACAACTCGCAGCCTATGTCAGTCTCAAGAAGGCATTGACTAAGTGCATCGTAAGGCACTATGGAACGTTCTGCAGATCCGTGGGATTTCTGCAAGAATGATTGACCTAGTGACTGGGCTTTATTCTGGGACTGGGAGTGCTGTGAAGTGTTTGGGAGGCGTTTTAGGCTTTTCCCCAGTTAATTTAGGAGTGCGGCAGGGGCGTGTTCTTGCTCTATCACTTTTCAACACTTACACAGACTGGGTATTAGCAAAGGTGTTGATCAAAGTCGTTGTGGAACATCTGTCGGCAACATCAAGGTCACCAGCCTTGTTTTTGCTGTTGATGCTGTATTTACGGAATCGCTGGCGGTCCTGGTGATAGCTCTCGAAGGGCTGCATGAGGGGGCGAAGCCAATGGCACTGAAGGTTTCCTGGGCCAAAACCAAGGTCCTTCTTACGACTAAAACTTTCAACAGGAGACTAGGAAGATAACTGGGTATCGTTATTATTATTACTATTATTATTATTGGTAGTAGTAGTAGTAGTAGTAGTTGTTGTTGTTATTGTTGTTGTTGCTCTTGTAGTGGCAGTAAATACAGCACAAATCTGAAAAAAAAAGAAAAAAAAGAGATGGCACCGGACGATTGTTCATGCCGCCAAGCAGTAAACAACATAACATAACCGAGGAGGTTTGCTCTGTGCTTCTTGGCTCCACTTGTGAAGACAGCGAGGGCGTGTCAAGGTGGAGGGGCGGCAGGGAAGGAGGGGGAGGGAGGGGGTGCCTTAACAGGTGTTGGTGGAGGGGGTGGAGTGCGGGCGGGGGTAGGGAGGGCAGGGCCGGGAGGGAGGCTGGCGGCACCGTGGAGCAGGGTGACGCAAAGGGAGGACGGTGCCGGCGCCACCTACCCCAGGAAATCGATACACCGCCTCGCCTCTGCTGCCTCTCCATCGCCTCTTCTCGTAGGGGCTCAGGGGCTCGGCGCGGCTAGGGAGGGTGTGGGTGCGTCCTGGGTCACCTGTGCAGCGTGGGTGAGGCGGGGGTGGGTGTGGTGGGGTGGTTTCCCAGAGATTGTGGTGTGGCAAGGGTGGGTTTGCGTGTGCATGGTTGTCTGTTCGTCATGACACACACACACACACACACACACACACACACACACACACACACACACACACACACACACACACACACAAACGCAGAGGAATGTCATATAACCAGACTCCTGTATCTAACTATAAAACCTCATAAATCATTCTCTTACTTTCGTTTTCCGTAAGATGTAACCTAGTTTTTTTTCCCCATCCGCGCGCCGGTATCACACGTTTGGCAGCGCGGCGAGTGCTTGGCATAGGCCGAACTGATCGTACCGTACCGCCGCAGGAGCACTCGGAACGTTCAAAGTCACCTTCAACGTGACCTTGGATCCTCGGCCCAGAGTGGCACTTCCAACCAGCTGGCTAGACGTGCTCCAGCAGCCCCATCGCGCACACAGCCCGCCTCTACCTCGCCCTTCGCGCCTACGGTAAGTTGCTACGACGGTGACAGTGAGTGAGGGTGAGGGGGCTATCTTATGGGTGGCTGGCGGTGCTACGGCGGTTGGTTGGCGTGAAGGGACAGCAGGAAAGAGCTATTACCCACCCTTTGACGTTCGTGTTGGAGCGGTAGAATTATAGGGGAGCGTGTTCTTATCGCTCTCCATGCCGGGCCGTCGAGCCAGCAGCCATGACAGGAAGGGGAGGGAGCTATCTGTTGTTGCTCATCGGTGGTGGGGTTCATATCCGCTGATCTGATTGTCTGGCTCAGTGGCTTGTCATGTCACCGGCGTGGATTTAAACATGCGATGAGGGTACGCTGGCGGTGAATATACGAATGACACTACCGTTGCTTATATTGGTGCTCTCTATATAATTCGTTGCTATATACTTGTGCTAATCAAAGGCGAGGGTTGCAACACACACGAACTGATGCACAAGGGAAGTCATGGGTCCCGCGGTTTAAGTAAAGAAGAAACATTTATCAAGCACGTAAATGTTACCTCGTGCGTGAATAATTAAAATGTCAAGGCAGAGAGAGAGAGAGAGAGAGAGAGAGAGAGAGAGAGAGAGAGAGAGAGAGAGAGCAAGCAAGCAAGCATAGTTTCTCATCCAGGTTATTCAAATAAGCAATAGAAGTTTAAAGGTCTTGACAGGGCAGGGCCGGGCGAAGTGAGGCAAACCCACCCGTCTCTCTCTCTCTCTCTCTTACCCCCCCCCCCTACACACACACACTGAGGTTACAATATTAGCGTATCTTATGTATGGCGGAAATGCCGAGGCGATAGCTTTCAAGTGTCTTCTAACTTATGTAACAAAACATCTTGCCATTCTCTGTACAGCGGAAGGTCGATCATCATAACAGTTATCCTTGTACATGTTTTTTCTCCATCACAAATCTGTTTCATAGTACGTAAGATAAAGAGAAGTGGTGTAGGAGCAAGGTCACCAGCCACACTAACGTAAAAGGCTGTGTAAAGATGGTAAACTCTCTCTCTCACACTGTTTCACTCCCTCCATCTCTGTCTGTCTTTGGCAACACCCAGCAGTCTGCAGCGGTGCGTGGCGGGTGACCTCGCTGCTGAATTGCCCGGGATTTGCTTCTCATTTTTCTCGGTTGTCATTGGTCCTCTCTGACCTTCACCGCGAGGCCTGCTGCTGCAATACCGTCTCCCTCCCTCCCTGCCAGCCCACGTCTCGCATGACACACCGGCGTGCATGTTATCAGGGGGATGTTTTTTTCTTGATAACTCACGGGGATAGAGTCAGGGTTATTAGGTGTTTTTCCGCCTATTTCATCTTCTACATGGTTTAGCTCATAAATACAGCAAGCGTTATTAAAACACTCATGATTTCATTTCGTTCAGATGTGAGAGTTAACAAAAACAGGTTTAATAGCAGTTTTAAGATTGAAAGTAAAAGAAAAAAGATATATTAGCTGTTTTTCCTCCTATTTCGTCTACTATACGATTCAACTAATGACTAAAGCAAGCGTTAGTAATAATATGCCCATGATGTTCTTTCGTTCGTCTACTATACGATTCAACTAATGACTAAAGCAAGCGTTAGTAATAATATGCCCATGATGTTCTTTCGTTAATATGTAAAAGAAAGATAGAGCAGGGTTAGTTGCAGTTTTTTCCCTCCTATCTCATCCACTACACGTTTAACAAATAACTACAGCTTGATTTCGTTTCTCTAAGATGTGATAAGTAAGATGTATAGTTATTTGCGGGCTTTTTTTTTCACATTTGTTTCCTTTTTTTTATGCCCTTGAGCTGACTCCTCTGCTATAAAAAAAGATAAACAAAATAGTATCTCAAAGCGGTGGTACTTCATACGAGCGGAGTCCAATTAGCTGGCGAAAATAACCCCATCATTAAAATATCGACGAGCTGTATACATGTGTGCGTGTGTGTGTGTGTGTGTGTGGCGGGGTAGCTCCTGGCACCATATTGAAGGTGAACTGACTTAACAACCCCAGCGGAGGAGAATAACCCTTTGCCCTTATCCCCGAACTCCCAAGCGGCGGGGATGAGCGTCGGGTAGTGTCGGTATTCTGTGGCGTTTCATTCTCTTACATCAGTCACTTCTAAAGGCCAAAAAATGAGGTTATACGCATCCCCATGGGTCGTTTTATAAGACATTTCGTAGCCCAAGAACACCTATTGATAAGGCTTTCGTAGGAGTTGTGGGCATTTCCAGGAGTAGTTTTATGACCCTAGTGGTAGTGTGACCCTTCCTCTGTACCGTGAACCTGAAGAAACACACATTAGAACCTGACTGACCCCTATTTGACCTTTAGAAATAGCTGATGTGAGGCGCTAGT
>NC_066555.1:1957097-2042097 GCF_024679095.1 Eriocheir sinensis
GTGTCATTATAGTCAGTTTGATGATTCATTTAACTCCATTCGTGTCGCGTTGTTTTCGTATACAAGCCATAAATATCAATTGACCTATCTTTCGGCCACTCCTCTAACTCTTTATAGGAGCAGTGATTAGCGGGCTTTTTTTCACATTTGTTACCTTTTTTTATGCCCTTGAACTGACTCCTCTGCTCTAAAAAAAAATATAAAAAATCGTGCTATCATGAATATTTTAAACGCGCTGCCCCGTGGTCTTTTGATTCTTTTTTTTATTATAGTTTCCTTTTTTTGTGCCCTTGAGCTGTCTTTGTTGTAAAAAAAAAGGAGTCCAAAAATATCCAGGTGTGCGTGTGTATTATCAGTCTTGTGATAGGTGTTACTCATATGTTTACGTTATCAAGATCACGGTATTATGATATAGTATTATGTCACGGTTTAGATATATAGTAATTATTTTTTCACACCGCATTTGTTTAGTGATTCAAAAAAAGGGGGGGGGGGAACACCTGGAGGAGCACCGTCCATAAAGGCAGAGGTAAAATTAAACAACATTCGGAAAAATATGCAAACTCCTTGTAACTTTTAACTGCTAATAAAACATCTTTGCCAGGTGGACGCCCACCCTCTATCTACCTCCTCCTGTATTTCTCTCTTCCCCCTTTACCTTCTACACCCCCCTCTTCTGTTACTTCACCCCCCTCTCTCTAAAAATAAAAACTTCCCTTCCTCCCTCCCTCATACTGTTACGCCGCTGATTCTGTGCAGCACAAATTCACTTCTGGACCAGCAAATTGATGTCACTCGTAGACAGATAGAGAGGCAGATAGATAAATAGATATACAGAACTACACATGAATAGATAAAGTGATTGATAGAGATAAGATAAAAAGACTTACATAAGAACACTGACCCCACCTTACAATTCAACTATACAAGGTTACAGATAAAAAAGATCAAGTATACAACGAAAGTTAGCAACAATGATTCACAAAGATAAACAAATAAACAAATCTATATAAATCAATTGAGTAACAAGAATGTTTACACCCGGCTGAGAACCTTAAAATAGAACAACAACAACAACAAAACTCCCGCCGAGCTTCCCCGCAGACAGGTGGAAGGCAATCTCCACCTGCACGGCTCACGACTCACGTTACGTCGCCCAGCGGACCGCGAGCACACCTGTCCCCCGGCACGTAGGCTTCCACGCCGCCGCCGGGCACGTCCTTGAAACACGCGGCCGAGGGAGGATTTTTATTTCTTTTACATCAAGGGAAGCAGCTCAAGGGCAGTAAACAAAGCACAATTCCAAAAAAAGCCTGCTAGACGCCGTTCAACAGAAGATATTAGAACGAGAGGCCACAGGAGAATGATAACAGCCGCTGAGCTTACTTTATTGTCAATCATACCTTTAAATAATCACTGAAGGAGCAGTTGTTCACGCAAGACTTCCCTAAGATGCATGAACGCTAAATTAAGTGAAGCATGTCACCGAATAATTGCTGTACCCGTGTGTTTATAATGTTGACACGTGTTTTATTAGTAGATTTACCACTAGTTTATGAGTTTATGGTGTTCCTGGCTATTGCAATCATGATGTAGGCGCAATGGGTAACCTGTTCCTACATATAACGTAATGTTTAGTATTTGTCTGGCTTAAAGGCTAATGCGACTTATATGAGCATCGAGACCTCGCGCAACTAAAGTCTATGTCCGAAACTTTATTTGATGTTGCGTGCCTTGCCCTTTTGTATGACGATAAAATGTACACCACAGACTTGCCTCCTGCCAGTGGTATAGCCAGCGGAAATCCTGTTGACAATCGTACTGACTTCTTCCCATGGCTCTCAAGTGGATATGTGAGAAATCATGGCCTACCTAAATATATATACAGTAATTAGGTCACTTATGTAGCAACGTAATTATATTGAAAACCATCTATTTGTTTTCGGTAACTGCACAATGATGGTACTGCTTCCCATGGCTCTCAAGTAGATATGTAAGAAATCATGGCCTACCTGATTATATATACAGTAATTAGGTCACTTGTGTTGCATCGTAATTATATTGAAAACCATCTATTTGTTTTCGGTAACCGCATAATGATGGTACTACTACTTCTAGCTGTTTAACAAGTGATCAATTCATTCCTAAAATCGAACCTTCCCAAGCCATGCACCGAAGAAGTCAATTAACAGCTTGAAATCGAAATGTCATCAAACTAATTCAAATGTTTTGCAAGTGTTATATCATCATCAACATGGCGGTGTTGTAGGTGGGATATAAAAAGAAAAAGTAGAGCTCGTCTGCCTCAATGTGTCGGTTCAGTGATACGGACAGCTTCCAGTGGTTCGTCACGCAACGTTGCCAGATTATCGTACTCAGAGCATAGTATTTACCGGTTTCTGACGCCAAACTATTGCCAAGAAACATGAGGAATGAACTATTTTAACGATAATTATATGTGAATCTCCTTACTGGGGTCCACGAGACAGTTTTTGGGTCGGAAGTCGGTAAATATAAGAGGCTGATTAAGACAATTTGGCAACGTTGGGTTCGGGAGGTCGTGGACTAACCTTTCATTCGCCAGTTGTCGGTGTGGCTCGCTGTCAGCTACCTGTGTCCTGCGCCGTGAAGCAGACAGGTAAATATATATACAGAGAGATACATGAATATATAAAGTGATTGATAGAGATAAGATAAAAAGACATAAGAACACTAATCCCACTTTACAATTCAGCTATAAAAGGTTACAGATCAAAGAAAACATGATCAAGTACCTACAATGTAACGAAAGTGAACAAAGATTTATATATATCACGGCAGCCACTATAAATAAGATTCGCCAGCGCCATTAACGGGCTGGGTCCAAGAGTGATGTGGTTACCGGTATAGCGAGCAAATGTTACCGGCCTCGTGCAGACTCCAATGTTCTTTTGTTAGCGTATTCTTAAACATTTCTGCGCTCAAGTACACATATTTGACAAGGCTTTCCTAGGATATGTGGGTATTTGCAGGGGTACCTTTATGACCCTGGTGGTAGTTTGACCCTTATTCTGTACCATGAACCTAAAAAGAGACTTGTTAGAACCAGACTGATTTTCCTTTTGGCCTCTAGAAATTGTTGATGTGAGAGCCGAAAGCGTCTGAAAATACCGACCTGTTGAATGTTTTGGGGTTGGGTGTGGTGGTGGTGGCATTGGGAAGGCTGAGGCAGTTCATTTAAGCATGGAATCAGTCACATTTTTCAGTGTTTTCCAAGGGCCAGTTCGACAGTCCAACCCAGTCATTGTAAGCTCCTAAACCAGTCTATACTCTCCACAATGATCCGTTATTTCTACTCAATACGATACTAAAGGGATTTTCCTGTGTGGTTTCCTAAAATTCGCTTCCTATTTATGTAAACGCCAAACACGTACTATACAAGGAATTTTCGTAGTATTTTAAGTTTGGTTGGGGAGCTTACAAACTTGCTGCACTGGACTGTGAAACTGGCCCTCAATCTTGCCAGAGTTTACTCCATCATGTCTGTAAACCAGGTCAACAACCCCCACCCCCCCTTTTTTCTTGGTCTTGAAAGCATCTTTGAATGTTGAAAGATAACTGATGCTTGAGTTTACTGGTGGAAGATATGGATTCCTGATAAGGTGTGTATGTTTCTCCCTACAGCATCCGCAAACATGGCATCTCTTACTCAACAATTGATGGAGGAGGTGCAGCCGGCACTGACCACTTCCGGGGGCAAGGTGACTGTGGTGGGCGTGGGCCAGGTGGGCATGGCTTGCGCCTTCTCCCTCCTCACCCAACACATCTGCTCTGAGCTGGCCCTGGTGGACGTGATGCCCGACAAACTGCGCGGCGAGATGATGGATTTGCAGCACGGTCTCACCTTCCTTAGGTCGGTGCACTCAAGGGACCGTTACCCGCCTCTCCAGTCCATGCCAGCCCATTCCACCCCTCTCCAGTCCATTCCACCCCTCCCCAGTCCATGCCAGCCCATTCCACCCCTCCCCAGTCCATGCCAGCCCATTCCACCCCTCCCCAGTCCATGCCAGCCCATTCCACCCCTCCCCAGTCCATGCCACCCCATTCCACACCTCCCCAGCCCATGCCACCCCATTCCACCCCTCCCCAGTCCATGCCAGCCCATTCCACACCTCCCCAGTCCATGCCACCCCATTCCACACCTCCCCAGCCCATGCCACCCCATTCCACACCTCCCCAGTCCATGCCAGCCCATTCCACCCTCCCAGTCCATGCCAGCCCATTCCACCCCTCCCCAGTCCATGCCAGCCCATTCCACCCCTGCCCAGCCCATGCCAGCCCATTCCACCCCTCCCCAGCCCATGCCACCCCATTCCACCCCTCCCCAGTCCATGCCACCCCATTCCACCTCCCCAGTCCATGCCAGCCCATTCCACCCCTCCCCAGTCCATGCCAGCCCATTCCACCCCTCCCCAGTCCATGCCCGCCCAGTCCACCCTCCCAGTCCATGCCAGCCCATTCCACCCTCCCAGTCCATGCCAGCCCATTCCACCTCCCCAGTCCATGCCAGCCCATTCCACCCCTCCCCAGCCCATGCCAGCCCATTCCACCTCCCCAGCCCATGCCACCCCATTCCACACCTCCCCAGTCCATGCCAGCCCATTCCACACCTCCCCAGTCCATGCCAGCCCATTCCACCCCTCCCCAGTCCATGCCAGCCCATTCCACCCCTCCCCAGTCCATGCCACCCCATTCCACACCTCCCCAGTCCATGCCAGCCCATTCCACACCTCCCCAATCCATGCCACCCATTCCACACCCCAATCCATGCCACCCCATTCCACACCTCCCCAGTCCATGCCAGCCCATTCCACACCTCCCCAGTCCATGCCAGCCCATTCCACACCTCCCCAGTCCATGCCACCCCATTCCACACCTCCCCAGTCCATGCCACCCCATTCCACACCTCCCCAATCCATGCCACCCCATTCCACACCTCCCCAGTCCATGCCAGCCCATTCCACACCTCCCCAGTCCATGCCAGCCCATTCCACCCCTCCCCAGTCCATGCCAGCCCATTCCACCCCTCCCCAGCCCATGCCACCCCATTCCACACCTCCCCAGTCCATGCCAGACCATTCCTTGTGTTAGCTTCATTGTCACAGGTCACACACCTAATTGTAGTCCACACTCGACAGCCTTCTTCCTACATTAGTGTTCATTTCAATTCTTTAATCTTGTTTTGGTGCTGCCTGTGTTTTCATTAAGTCCAAAGAGCACCATTTTTTTTATTTAAACAAGGAATAATGCCATTGATTAACTTATTTAACTTATCAAATAGGTAATCCAGCATTTGCATTACAGTTTTTACAGGATTGTTCCCCCAGATTCTACATCTAACCAAACACCAGGTGCTCATTAGCTTCATTAATGAATTGGTTTTGCATTATGTGAGTTACAACATAGCATAACCAGGCTTGGAAAAGTAGAGGAAGGCATTGTTGTAGGTTTTTGTCTACATCAATTTTTCAACACGTGACGCCCATGTTTGTACAGTTGCCTTCGTTATTCAGGGTTTGAGTGTTCTAGAATTGGCCTTTTCATTTCTATCTAAATCTTAAGCCAAATGAGATAATGACAGTCCTTTTCTAATTTCCTGAAAAGTAGAAAATATGATTTAGGCGGTTTCTTTACAAAGGTAACGATATTTATTTAGGTTTTTGTGGTGTATGGGTAAATAAATCAGTGTTGGTGTCTCCTAGGAATGTGAAGATTGAGGCTAGCACAGACTATTCCGTCTCCGCTGGGTCCCGCCTCTGCATCGTGACTGCTGGGGCACGTCAGAGGGAGGGGGAGTCCCGCCTGTCTTTGGTGCAGCGCAATGTGGACATCTTCAAGGGCATCATTCCCAACCTTATCAAGCATTCCCCAAATTGCATCCTTCTGGTTGTGTCCAATCCAGGTAGGTTGAAAGAACTTTGATTATTCAGCATAGGTAATGAACCCCTCATGGGTGCTGTGCCCCTGCCCATGGCTAAAATAGCAGGCAGCCCAATCCCTTATTTGGATTAGCTGGGGTGAGGCTGTAACCTCTCTCCATAAACCCTAACCTTGCTCGATACAAATACAGCAATGCATCAGTTTACGAGTGCCTTACTTTACGAGTGTTTTGATTCACAAGCAAAAAAATCACAAAATGCCTTGGTTTACGAGCGGTGACTTGGTGTATGAGCATCCTGCTTGTACAAGTTGAAGATGTAAGCGTGGGCTCCCTTTGTTCAACTGCCAGTTCCAAAATATTTCAAGCTACAAGTAAAAGGTAAATCTGGAGACTACTTTGCTTGAAGAAAATAACTTCCTTTACAGTGGATATCTTGACCTACGTGGCTTGGAAGATTTCTGGTCTGCCCAAGAATCGTGTGATTGGCTCCGGCACTAACCTGGACTCCTCACGGTTCCGCTTCCACCTGTCCCAGAAGCTCAACGTTGCCCCATCCTCCTGCCACGGCTGGATCGTCGGTGAACACGGAGACTCTTCAGGTGGGGCGATAAGCTCTTTTGAATCCGCTTTAATTCACGCAGCATTTACTTATGAGATATAGTTAGTGTCAGCATGTGGAAAAGAGTTAAGTGTAATGGGAAAGGAAATGAATGTAAATTGAAATCTTGAAGTATTGAAGGATAAATATTTGCATATCATACTCAGAAAGGAAGGCAGATTCTGTGAGGAGTGTGAGACTGAATGAAATGGTGCGTACAAGTTGGTACTTATGCACACCCGATGCCTCATGACTGTTAACATGTGCTGGTAGTCATTGATACTGTTGTTTGGATTTACTCAAGGAACTAGCGTTAAAAAAAATGCCAGTAATCTCTCAATTCACCGCATCTACTCGTTCCCACAGTGCCAGTGTGGTCAGGCGTCAACATCGCCGGCGTGCGGCTCCGTGACCTCAACCCCCTGGTGGGCACCGCCGAGGACCCCGAGAAGTACAATGAGATGCACAAGGAGGTGGTCAACAGGTACTGTTCTGTTTTTCTCTCTCTTCCCCATATTTGGTGTCTAGTACATTTTTTTTTCCCCTCCATTTTTAATTGTGGCATTTAAATTTATTTTATTGATATTTGATGTATTTAAAGATGAGTTTTATAAATAACTGAGTCATCCTTAAAGCTGCCCTTTTTATTATAGTAGTGTTTTGCTTCAACTAAACTTACACATGAATGTTTGGATGCCGTATAACATAAAACTTCACCTAGTCTTTACTTACTTAATTGCCATTGTGATTTTTTTTTTTTTTTACTTTTTAATAATTCATTTTTCTTTTGGGCCTTAGACAGTCCTGCTGTAGTGATAGATGTGGTCCTCCACCAAGTCACATGAAACAGCATCTTTGAAAAATATAATGAAATCTATTTTGTAATACTTAAAAAATCATAATTTCCAAATGGTTGTTAGGAGGAAAAATACACTAAATAATTTGATTTCATCTATTCACACTATTTCAAACTGAGATGTGTTACATGTATACATAAGTATGAAGAAGCATGGCCTCTTGCTAAGCCATCAGATACTTCCATCATGAGTCAATCATACTCACACACCGGACATTGGTTTGCTGTTATGATCTCGGAAAGACTGCAAGATTACGGACTCTTTCTATTTGGCTGTCTTTAACAGTTTCCATTAGTGCAAGATAAATAGAAATTGGCTCAGATTAAAATTTCAATTATTTGGCATTTAAAATTTTTCATGAGAACCAATGAGATGGTGTTCCTATTGGAGTGGCAGACCTTACCACAAATATCCAAAGTATGATCGAGGTATCTGCAAAACATTCACTTTTCTTTAAATAACATGATCATTTGTATATGATGAATAGCTTTCTAGCTACACAATATTATTCACCTCCCTGCCTAACAGTGGACAGGTAAGGTCAGGGGGAAAGCAGGCTCATGAAGCAATAATGATCGCTTGACTTGCTTCACTCATGTGTATGCTCAGTAAAGATCTGTCCCGGAAGGAACACGAGAGAAAAGTTCACATGACTGTTGTTATTGATGTGGAATACCAAATTTATAGACTTATGACTTGCACCCAACTTATCAATTTGAAAAACTAACTTGCATTCATCAGTTATAACTTGATATGTATTCCACTCGTCTTATTGGACATGAACGGACAGACTTGACCAATGCACACAGACTGGAGAAAGGTGCAGGATATTGGTGTTTTATTTCCACTTTGATAGAGCAAGTCACTGCTTTGAATTCAGTGGTTTGTTTGTGTGTGAGTGGAGAACGGGTAAAGTGCATGTGATGAGACATTAGATATTATTATTGTGTTGATTAGTTGCAATTAGGTTCTAGTTCATTAACTTTCATGACACCAAACACCTAGTTACTGCAAGGTGTTTTCCATAGCATTTCAGGTATGTTTTCTTCATTGCAGTTTTTAATATAGTCATTAATGCTTTGCTTTCCATGCATGATGTAGTTGCAATATCCGCATTACCATGTTTTCCAGTGTCAAATGTTTGTTTTATTGAAATTATTATTAAAACTGAGCACATCCCTCAAGGGGATGCAGACACCCCATTAGCTGCTGAGGAGGGAGCTTGCTCCTGATGACTCCTTACATCAGAGTGTTGCTGTTTTGCCAGTCACTAGCACTTCATGCACTGTTGTTAACACTGTGTACAGTGCTACTGTAATATGAAAAAAGCAAATGTATTTGAGTAGTTTACTTAAATGGAGAGGACACCTGACTCAAGCAACAGTGGTTGTGTGCTGCCAACTTGGCTGCTGGTGGAATCAGCACTATGATTTTAATGGACAACAGCAATGCACTAGTGAATAATATTTAACATAATTGTTGAAAAACGAGTATGTGTTCAAATGGAGAAAATAATAGGTGCTGGTTTACAGGTTCTTAAACTTGTCTGTAAAAAAATGCTCTTTATTTAGGTTGCATCCTCTGTGATGCCGTGTCCTTGACGCTGGAAAATATGATAATCGTGTTAAAAAGTAGTGAATTGTTTGAAAAATAATAGCAATTGTTTTTGTTTTGTGAAATGTATGTTTGACATCTGCAATGATCAATATTTTGAAAATAACATTTTCTCTGGCATTTAATTGGATTGAAAATTAGAGATTATCACCGTTCTAAATTAATATACTGTACCAGCATACCAGGTACTTTGAGGATGATAAAAGGAAATTCACAGGCACACCAAATACTTAGTAGGTTGAATAGCAAACAAGTTCCCAGAAATTGCTACACAGCCCGGCCAATGCCTCGGCAAGGTGCTGTTTCACTTGTGTTGCATGCTGTCTTGTAGGGTGGAAAATGTAACCCTGAATATTTCTTAATACTTAGTGTTATTAAGCCTCCAGTAATCACCCCAAACATGGAGACTCTGCTCCCATGACACCTGTTGATATTTGCAAACCCCACGGCATGCAGGATCTTCCACACAAGAATGCATTAATGACATTAGTTTTATTTCATTTACATCCGTAATAACTGCACACCACCACAACTAAACCTTCAGCTAGTAGGAATGAGTGATGCTTCTTCAGTGCTTTGCATTTATTGTTTGCTACATAAATAATATTTAGTTAAAGTACAATGGAAGCTTGACACAGTTACTTCATATAAACTTTGTTTTTATGATTAAGAATAGATATTAAGATAATAGATTAATGTTGACCAATTTTTCTTCATTAAATTGGCCCAACATTGGTTTAGTTTTTTTGATGCTTTGAATTTTGCATGAGATAAAGTTAAAGTCATGAAAATTTAAGGAGTGTTGTGATAATAAGTGTAAAGGAAAACTCAACGCGGTAAATTTTAATACAACCATTAATGTGTCTGGATGGTACGTACAGTCATAATTCTTTTCTTACTCACTCACCATTAATTAGTTAATTGTTCAGCAGTGACGATGAAGTTATGCAGACCTCAGGTGTTCTGGGCCGACCACATACACACACCAACACACACACGATACACACACACACATGTACAAACACCACTACTACTGCTCTACTGTTTCTCCACTGTCCCCTCCACCCCTGTCTGCACGAGGTGAATTTCTGATGTTTCGTGGCACTGAGATGACGTGTAGTTCAGCAGTTTTAATGATGGAAAGTGCCTCCCATTGCACTCTTGTATAGCAGGAGTGACATCCCTTTAACTTCCAATCTACTCTGTGGAATAAGTTACTTTCAATTCCTATATATTCTGGGATGATTGCTGCTACTACTACTACTACTACTACTACTGCTAATACCACCACCACCACTAGATATTCCACCCACACTTGAACAAACATTTTCAGACTTTTCTCATAAGCTAGCATGAACAAAAAGGATTATGACTATACGTACATATATTATTAGCATTACAAAGTTTCACAGTTTCAATTATTGCAGTTCATTTTAATCACTAAAGTATTTGGAGATATCTGGCTATCCTCCTTCCTACTATAGACCTTTTCCAGTGTACACTCATGCACTTGGGGAGATTGGTGTAAGGAGTCTTGAGTCAGCAGCCTTGAGTGTGCTGCACCCCTAAGTTCTCTCATTCTCTTGCCAGTAACAGCTTACAGCAACCCATGAAACAAAGCCAATATTCTTTTGGTTCAATAGGTATACTTAGATGATTCTACACCTTGAACTGTATATCAATTTTTCTTATTTTTCACATCGAAGGAGTCTGCTCAAGGGCAAAACAAACACATGAAAGCCCACAAAACACTCCTCCTCCAAAGAGTAGAACAGGATTAGTTCCAAAAGAATAATCAATTGAGGTTAGTTGAATGTCTTGATTCTCCTCCCTTGCAATTATTCAAGTTGTAGGAAGGAAGAAATATAGACAAAGGAATGCTGCTCCAGAGTTTACCAATGAAAGGGATGAAAATTAGTTACTGAAAATGGTAAAGGCAACAACGAGAGTTTCACAGAACTGCTACGAGAGGATGCCCAGGAATTAGTTAGGAATGGAAAATCACCAGTAGAATGCCCCTTGTGGAATCCATACTGGTGATTGGAAAGGTTAAAAATTGACATGTTTAGGAAATTTCTTGTTAGGGATTGTTTAAAAACTTTAGAAAGACATGAAAGTAAAGCTGTACATAGGATGGCAGTTTGAAGGTACAGAATGTGATGCATACAGAGACATATTTTAAGAAGGAAGAAATTTGGTTTTGTAAATTGTTACCAGAGGGATATTTCTGGTAAGAAAATGCAAAAAAGTTGATAATTAAATGTATAATTGAAACTAATGTGTAAATTTATAGTCTGATTCCTTAATTACTTACAAAAGAATATTGGAACTTAATCAATGGCTTTGTAATGAAAATCTAAAAGTAGTTTCTGATGAACCTTCCAAAGAGGTGCTAACGTAGTTTTGCTGTGTGCGTTCTGGCAGCTGAAGGTGTTTATTATTGGCTTACCGGTGTGCTTCGCTTTGGACTGATTTATGGTGTTACAGTGCGTATGAGATCATCAAACTGAAGGGCTACACCTCCTGGGCCATAGGTCTCTCTGTGGCCTCCCTTGTCACCTCCATAATGAAGAACACTCGCTCCTGTTATGCAGTCTCAGTTGCTGTCAAGGTGGGTTAGTGTGTCTGTGTGTGTGTGTGTGTAGGTACCACGTACTTGGATAGGGCAGTCAGAAGCAGGGACATCTCTCAATCCATATTTTTCATGTGTTTTATACATGTGTGTGTTGGCTGCTATTTACAGCGCTTATGAAGTGATCAAGCTGAAGGGTTATACATCTTGGGCCATCGGAACATCATGTAGTGTCCTGTCCAGGTCCATTCTCACGAACCAGAGAAGTATTTTCGCTGTGTCGACACATGTGAAGGTATCATAACACCACGTGAAGTAAGAGGGTAGCCTCTCCATACCCCACACTTCTCATCGTAGTTTTTATTTGATCATTTCCGAGCTGGTAGTGTACAAGTCTCATGTACATATTTTCTTCAAATGTGCTGCGTTACCTTGTGCATTGTGTGAGTGTGCTTTATCTGTGCCTTTCCCTGAGGGCTTTGAATGATGGAACCAGGAAAGAGTTTGCTACTTGACTGACTACAAAGCTTCAAGATATTATACATTTATGGCATTACTATTTTATTAACTTTTATCATATTTCATCCTTTGCTCATTGTCAGCACATCAGTTCAATAAATATGAAGTTAAATGTATTTTTAAGTAAAATATGCAAATAATTGTCATCAGAAATGAATCGTTTTACTCTAAAATTCAAGAATTTCCTTGTAACTGATGCGTTGTATATTTCAAGTATTTTCCAATTTGATATCTAATTATTATATATAAACCTCTTCCCTGTGCATATGCATTGTGTGACAATATTTGCAGTGCACCTCCTCTCCCTTGCTTCCATTTATTCTGATTATTTCCAAAGTGCTTGTGAAGTGAGTTGCCAGAGTAGCTACTGAATGTGTCAGATTGTTCCCGGGAAATTTGCTGCTCCTTTAGACAGAAAAGAGGGAAGTTTGCTGCATATTAGCATAAAAGATTATTTGGATGGGGTCTAGATAAGTGTAGAGATGTACCTACATAGCATCAGAATTACCTAGAGAATGTTCATTCTTTAGCAAGTCTGTCACCACATAGTTCAGGCAAGCACATCAGGGAATAATTATTCACATTTCAAGTTAATGATCTGTGAACATGACTGTTCATAGTACTTGTGTAGTTTAATTTAAGTTAGTTGTATATTGTGTAGATGACTTTCCATAATAATGTGTTGCGACTTCAAGGATACAGTAATTTACCTGAAGAAGAAAATATATCGGAGGCTTGATTTCAAACCTGTAATTGTTATGGCCAACATCATCCTGTACTGTTTACTTACATTTAAGTTACTTTTCGATTTAAAAGAAGATTGAAGTGACTGCTAGTGACCAGTGTTGGAGGTACAGTAAGGCACCTGAAGTGCGGCCACACAGATGAGGTGTGACAGCCTGAGGCACAGACAAACTCCAGAAGGCCTTGAGTCACGAGGATCCAAAGGAGTCCCTGATGCTAGCACTTCTGCCCCTCCATCTTGGGGGCCTGTGTTTGAAACCCAAGCAGAGTGTTTGGAAAAAGATGTAATATTCTCTTGAACAAATCAGTTTCTCTTGTGCTGCTTCAAGAAGTAGAAATACCCTCTATGGAGTGTTGTGGAGGGTATTTCCACTTTTTGAAGCATATGAGAGATTGATCTTTTCAAGAGAATAAATCATTTTCCATTCTGGCCGAGACCTGAACCTGAGGCCCCAAGACGGGAGGGCGAACACGCCGGAGCCGAGCCAAAAATGTCCTGTGGCTCAAGGCCTCAAGGAGCCTTTATTCATGTCTCGGACCATCACAGTCTCTTCAATGGGAGGTGCAATAACATATAAGGTTTATGATTAGTAGCAAAATAATATGAATGCTGAATTTTTAGGCATTCTGCATTCACTGTTCTAATTTTAGAAGTGTCCCCGTGGCCCCACAGTGACAGGCACTTTAACCTGTACAGGTATTTAATTCTCAATAAGAGAATGCTCCTCCACCTCTGGGTGTACACATCTCATATAAGTCAGAACAGATTGCCAGTTCATGATTGAAGTACTTCTAACCAATATTGTGTGGATATAGAAGTAGCTTTACTGAAAGTTGTAGCATCAAATGTAAATCCTCAATAAGTTGGTTAAGGTACTAAATTTTAATCCATATGAGAATTGTAGTAGTCCCCTTGATTACCACAGTAATTCACACAGCCATGTTAATGAATCAAGAGATTTATGTAATACATATTTCATTCAAAGAGTCTTTCACCATAACATGGTTAAGAGACACCCACAGTGACTATTGTCCTCTCCCAAACTCCTCTCCTGTTAGTGAGATTGACATGTACAGTGTGATGGTGGAATGTCCGTGTTCATGCATCACTTGGTGATTCATGAAAGATATTCAAGTTGATTGAAACTTTGTTGTTAGATATAATGTAACGAGACACTGTGACGGATACTTTATAAGGTTAAGTGTTGCATTACCCATAAGGCCAAAATTATTGTTGGAAGGCTTTGTCTCATCATGGAGACGACATGCCAAGGTTATGAACAAAACAGCAGCGTTGAGTAGCTCAGCAGGCGCCACACACACGTGTTGTTGTGTCATGCTTGCACTTGATTCATCATGATGCTTGGGGGAAGTGAGGTGTACAGCAGGCTAGTGTAGTGCAGGGGGTAGTGAAGGTGCAGGCGGTCTGTCCTCATGTCTGGCGTTCATGGCAACACAGCCATCAACTTGCCTTTGTCTAGTGCATGCATTCCATTTCCATCTCCATTTCTCATTTGATGTACCCTTTTTTACCTTCCTTTGTCTGGTGGTTGATATTACGTGTGCGACAGCAATCAGACACTTCACTAACAATTTTGTTGGTGCTCCATGTAGGCAGAATATCTTTCACAGAAAAAGACAGCTTGTGCATTTTCAGGTTAGAGATGTTCTAGTAGCTTTCCTGCATTATTTTTGTAAACAAACTGATTCTGCTTATACGAACAGAATCAAATAGTATATGTATTCTGCTTATATGAATAGAATCAAGTAGTATATATGTATCCTAAGAATTACTTGTAGGAAACACATCAAGAAAGTAATAGGAAACACATCAAGAAAGTAATAACAAAAATTTACCAAATTGTTTCCATAGCAAAGTGAATAATGCCTTAGCAGCATCATGGTGCCTCGCTGAACATTACTCAGCACGTTACTGAAGTGTCTGATGCATAAATCTGTGTTTAAGTTTTAAATCATTGATCATTAAAATTTATTTGACAGCAACAAAAAGCTTCAACAGGATGTTTCACTCTTCTGTATTGAATTATAGGACTCAAATTTGTATAAAAACTATTATGAAGCTGACGATTGTGTATTTAAAAGTAACTTAATTGTTGCACTGGCATAACAGTAGGCAACTTGTACTAGTTTGGCATACAGTAGGCAAGCTTTTAATGTATACAATTTTTAATATTTCATTAAGCATTTACTTGAAACAGCCATCAGTAAGTCATTTGTATGAAAAATTCTAATTAAGTTGTCTGTACAATTACTCTTAAGTGAGCATGGTTAGTGTACACAGTCTGAGCCCCTCCAGAGCTGCAGACAAGGCTGAAGCAGCTTGTGTGGCAATGCTGGGCCATGATGTGAATTGAAAGTTATTATGCCAGTTACCCAGTCAATTTTGATTTTTCTAATAACATCATTACTTAATATTCATAAGGATCCAAATGCATTGGACATATTATGAGCACACTCATGTCTGTCTAAATGCAGACTGTGAGCAAGAATAGCATGCTGTGGTTGGCAAAATGGAGTACCACCTTATTGGTTTGGGGAAGTTTTCAGATGGAGATTTGCAGGCTATGTTAGTATTACCTCGTCATCTTACATGGATGCGCATACATCACCATCATCCCCTTATCTTACTTGCACTGTACTGGAGTGACACATGACCTGATTTAATGTTTGGCACAGTATATAATTTTTCATTGTGATGAGGGTAAGATTTTTTAATGTCAGTATTTTCAGCCCTTAATTAGAAACCCTATCAGGTGCACTGCTTCATCAGTATTACTTGCTTTGGCTTCCTGGAGGTGTGGGTCACGGGAGTTGTAAAATACCCTGACTTGAAGCAGCCAAGAAGCTTTTCAGGAGTTCCAAATAATATCTTTGTTAAGAGGAGCTCTGAGGGGTGTCGTGTGTACACTGACCAGGCTACAAATTATTGGTATTAAAATTCCAGGGGTTGATCAACAGTGGTGACAGCATGAAAACCTAAATTTAAGAATACAATGAGATGTATTATTGCTGTGGATCACCCGTTTGTCAGGGATGTATAGAGCCTTTTACAATTAATTTTAGAAAAGTGAGTCCCATTGCAAAATTCATGCCTAAATCTTCATGGAATATTTAGGGCAAACTATACTAATCTGTACAAATATAAGATTGTTCTTGGATGCCATATCCCTCGGTTTACGTGTGGGATGAATTTAATGTTAAGAGCGATGATGATGAGGGGAATTAAAAATAAGTATTGAATTTAAATTTTGCTATCACGGCAGAATACAGGTGGGGAAGTTCAGTGAGGGAGCATTGCCAGGGTTCTGTCAGTTAGCTGCTGTCAAGTTCTTATGCAACAGTTTGTTTTGAAACTTACTATATCTTGGGAACTTAATGTAAAAATCCTCCCATATTTTGACTCTTGTTAATGTCACTGCTGCTTGCCTAGTAATCTTTCTTAACCACCTGAAAGTTAATCTGTAGTGTGGTAAAGTTTTGTGTATAGTATTAAAAAATTAAGTGAGGAAGTACATGACATATCTATTATAGGAAATACCAACAAACCTTTAGCAGCACTGTGCCTAAACTCAACTCTTCCGCTGCAGGGTTACCACTCCATCGACAAAGACGTGTTCCTGAGTCTGCCAGTCGTCTTGGGTGAGAACGGCGTCACTCACGTCATCAAGCAGACGCTCACTGAGGCAGAGATCAATCAGCTGAAGACCTCTGCTGACACACTGTGGGACGTCCAGGCAGGGATCCAGTTCTAAGCCTCGCTGCTCCTCTGGAAAGGTTGGTTTGACTGAGTGCAGGTTTTGTAGAGTAAGTAATTCTGTTTCATGTCAACGTATTTCATGATTAAAAACTTTGGTAGTTGTAAGTGCAGTTGAGGGTATCAGTGTAATGGGGTGTAAGGGATCGAACTCGTGAACAGCGTAACGGGAGAGCCACTCCTTTACCAGTCGGCTAAAGAGGTACCCCACTGGCAGAGTGAGTTATGAGAGGCTCGCCCATCAGGCTCGTCGCTGCACTACATCTGTTCCTCTTTAGTCTAAACTTGTTGACTTGGTAGCCACTCTTTGCATGCCTGTGTGTGCAGACTAATTTGATTATCACATGGTACTGCTCCTAAGACCCATGTTGTAGCAGCCATTGCAGCTTTGGAAGTGGAGACCAATACTGCTGGTACTTAAAGAGAATTAATTTGCACCGTACGGCAAAAGAATCGTGTAAATTTCCAGCACCACCTTGGGAACCTGATTCAAGGAAATGGACTATTGAAATCTATAGCAAATTCGTAAATGCCTTGTGGTGCTGTAGCTTTATGCAATTGTGATAGCTGTGCAATTCCGCCTAGTTCCTATTCAATCTTTTATCTAATTGCCTCAAAATCTTCCCTTCCTCAGCCCACATGCCATCCCCTGCCACTTTCCTTCATCATGGAATTAATACTGATATGTATACTTTCAGGTCAAGCTGAAGGCTGGGGTGTTCAGCTGTGGTGCCGTGCTGAAGGCTGGGGTGTCAAGAGGAAATACTTATGTGTAATCTTTCAGCATCTGCTTCTCTCCATAGCAGTGATTAGGACTATAACCTAAGTGTAGTTAATCTCTGTCTGAAGGAATTACAGAATGGTCATTTTGTTTTGTTTTTCACAATCCTTGACAGTCTTCTGTGATGAATAGTCCATAACGTTTTGATATTTTGCTAGTTGAAAATAAGTTTGAACAAAATAAATCATAGCATATTTACCTACTTGTAATGCTGCAGAGTGCAGGTTACGGCTTATTCGGCTTTGGTGAGGACAATGATTTGTGTTTGTGTTGTGGGTGGCAGACCACTGCCGCCGGTGAGTCTCCTCGGTAGAACGCTGAGCTGTGTTTTTGATGTATGGATGAGTAAGAGCTATTTTTGCCATGAGTCATCTTGCATTCATAACCCAAAGGAAACATTGATTCAAAGATGTGGGTTTAAATAATTCATCTGAACTGTTGAAATCTGACTTTTACTTTAAGATTAGGTAAGAGCTGTTGATGTTTGAATTATATTTTTTGAACAGTTAAGCGAGCAACAAATAATTTTATAAAATGGACTTTGTTGTTAAAGCGTCAGAATATTTGGGTAGTTAATGAAGATGTTAACTGAAAAAGAAGTCATTTATATCAACATGTTCTTAATATAGCAAAAATGGCCTCATAATGGATAGCATGAGCACTCGCACTACTGGAGGAACCCAAAGTATGTAGTTAGATCACATTTATATGCCATAGAAAGCTTCTTATGTGTCCTTTATCTATTCTGAGAGGTTATAACTAGTAGTCTACAAGAAATATACTCTAAGGTTCCTAGCTGGAGTATCATTAACCTCAATCTCTTCCGACTGTAAGGTAACTTATCTTCTTTCAGTCCCCGAGTTTTATCATACTCTTATTATGTGCAAGTTCACCATCCTCTCTCTTCATGGCTTCTATCACTGCATAAACTATATCCTCCCCTTCCTCACCTTCTGGAAACCAATCTGTTCTGTCATCACCCTGTTCCTTTCACAGCATTCACTCATCCTATTATTAAGCAGTCCACTAAAAACCTTTCCTGTTGTGTCTGCTGCTATCAGGCCATTATTCAACACCCCCTACTCCTGTCCCCTCTTTGTGGAGCAGCATAACTATTCTCACAA
The DNA here is from genome assembly GCF_024679095.1 of Eriocheir sinensis. Lineage (NCBI taxonomy): Eukaryota > Metazoa > Arthropoda > Malacostraca > Decapoda > Varunidae > Eriocheir > Eriocheir sinensis. The sequence goes on from NC_066555.1 coordinate 1,975,602, forward strand.
AACTTTCCTGGTGCTGTTTCATCAACTAGAATCATAAACCTGTACAGTCCCTTTACCCAAACTGCTGGCCTTATAAAAGCAATTAAGAATTCCGTCCCAGCCCACCGCTTTTCTATTCCTTTACGTACTAATAGACCTTCTTCCTATACATTCATTCACATTATGTTCCTATTGGTTTCTTTGTGTCCCTCAGACTCTACTGGTTCAGCCATTCCCCTGACACAGCGATGCCAGATTATCGTACCCAGCACATCGTATTTTCTGGTTTCTGACTTGTAACTATTGCAAATAAACACCAATAATTACTGATTTTAATGATATAGATAACTAAATTATGTTATGACAGTCCTACGGTTTCTATCCTTTTCTCTGTACCTTTATCTCCAGTTTCCTTTCTGACCATTCTATTTCTGCTGTGGTAGACGGTCACTGTTCTTCCCCTAAACATATTAACAGTGGTGTCCTGCACGGCTCTGTCCTATCTCCCACTCTCTTTCTGTTGTTCATTAATGATGATCTTTCCAAAATGAACTGTCCTGTCCATTCTTACACCGATGACTCCACTCTGTATTATTCAACTTCTTTTAATAGAAGACCCACTCAACAGGAACTAAATGGTTCCAAGCTTGAGGCTGCAGAACGCTTAGCCTCAGACCTTACTATTATTTCCGACTGGGGCAAGAAGAACCTGGTGTCCTTCAACGCCTCAAAGACACAGTTTCTCCTCCTATCCACTCGACACAATCTTCCAGATATCTATCCCCTATTCTTCAACAACACTCGGCTGTCACTTTCTTTAACACTAAACATCCTCAGTCTATCCTTAACTCAAAATCTCAACTGGAAACTTCATATTTCTTCTCTTACTAAGTCAGCTTCCTCGAGGCTGGGCATTCTGTACCGTCTCTGCCAGTTCTTCTCCCCCGCACAGATGCTATCCATTTACAGGGGCCTTGTCCACCCTCGTATGGAGTATACATCTCACGTGTGGGGGGCTCCACTCACACAGTTCTCCTAGACAGAGTGGAGTCTAATGCTCTTCGTCTCATCAGCTCACCTCCTCTTACTGATAGTCTTCTACCTCTTAAATTCCACTGCCATGTTGCCTCGCTTTCTATCTTCTATCGATTTTTTTCGTGCTGACTGCTCTTCTGAACTTGCTAACTGCATGCCTCCCCCCCTTCTGTGGCCCTGCTACACATGACTTTCTACTCATGCTCATCCCTATACTGTCCAAACCCCTTATGCGAGAGTTAACCAGCATCTCCATTCTTTCACTGATAAACTCTGGAACAGCCTTCCTTCGTCTGTATTTCCTCCTGCCTATGACTTGATCTCTTTCAAGAAGAGTGTATCAAGACACATCTCCACCCGAAATTGACCTCTCTTTTGGCTTCTCATTACTTTTATCTTTTATAGGAGCGGCGAGTAGTGTGCTTTTTTTTTGTACTTTTTTTGTTGCCCTTGAGCTGTGTCCTCTGATGTAAAAATTAAAAGATGGGCAAATATAAGAGGCTGAGTACGACAATCTGGTAACGTTGCTCTCACTCTTCCCTTAATTTCCCTTCTCACCACCCTGTTCTCCATCAGTATTTTTTGCTTTTTTGGTTGCTCCCTAACCTTCCTCTCCCTTTTATCTAAGCTCCTTTACTGATTTTCCATAGTCGCCCTCTGTTTCCTTATGAGCTGTTTTAATCTGCTGACTCCTAAACGATTCACACACTTCTTAATAATTCACCATTCATTTCCATCCTAAGCCTTCTCCTCGTCTTGTTCAGTTCCTTTCTTTCCTAGCCTTTTTAATTTCTTCATATCATCACCTTTTAATAGTTTCCTTCTCTTTCCTCACCTTAGTTTTCCTCGTATCCCTTGGTCACCTCTTTTAATTCATCTCATTCACTCCACCATCCTCACATCCCACACGTTCTAAATCTCTTCTAAAAGTTCGTCCCTTTTCATATTTCAGTGTTATCCTCCATTCATGTTCCCCACCTCCTCTCTCAAACTTTAGCATAGGCTACATGGTTGATTAGCAACCAGCCTTAATTGGGTTATCTAACATTTTCAGATTTTTTTCCTGTGTTTCTGAGTTGTTGTTTTTTTACAACAAAGGAGACAGCTCGAGGGCACAAAAAAAGGAAACAATAATAAAAAAAGCCCGCTACTCGCTGCTCCTAAAAAGAATCCAAGGAGGTGGCCGAAAGAGAGGTCAATTTCGGGAGGAGAGGTGTCCTTATACCCTCCTCTTGAAAGAGTTCAAGTCGCAGGCAGGAGGAAATACATATGAAGGAAGATTGTTCCAGAGTTTACCAGCGTGAGAGATGAGAGAGTGAAGATGCTGGTTAATTCTTGCATAAGGGGTTTGGACAGTAAAGGGATGAGCATGAGAAGAAAGTCGTGTGTAGCGTGGCCGCGGGAGGGGGGGGACGCATGCCGTTAGCAAGTTCAGAAGAGCAGTCAGTGTGGAAATAACGATAGAAGAAAGAGAGGCAACATTGCGGAGGAATTTAAGAGGTAGAAGACTATCAGTAAGAGGTGTGGGAATTGCGTAAATGCCAAGAATACATTTTCATTTTAACCTTATGTGGATTTTTTAATGTCATAAGTAAATAATAAAATAACTTGCTGGTATAATGCTAGACTTGTATTATTGTATTTAAATATAAAAACCTAATTTGGGGTGGTCTACTATAATATCTCGTATTACATAATTTTTACAAGGGTCTGGATGGATAAGTGTTACAAGGCATGCCAAAGGGGAAGGGGGTTCAATATATATAATTTTTTTTTTTACGTGTACGCCTATAGCGCCACGTAACTATGCTTGAGGGGCCTGGGTGGTAGTCGGCCCCAGCCCGTCATGGCGCAGGCAAGTGTTTATAGTGGCGCCATCTTCTCTTTACCAAAAACAACAGCGTTACGTACTTTTCGAATGGCCATCAAGTACTTTCGTTACTAAAATTGGACAAGTGCGTGGGAACAACAACACCGGCCAGCTGGGCAAACAAGCGGCCCGTTGTGGATGACACTCCGGTCTTTATCCGCGTCTCGGGCAATTACGTACAGAGAATCATCGAGGTGGAGTAGCCTTCAGCCCTTCAGTTAAACTCTAGATTGGATTCATATACACAAGGAGGAAAATGCCAAACTCCATTAGGCACTGGTAAAGGCAAATGGTTGTGGATCACAACAATTAGTAACGTGAAACTTTAATTATCCTGACCTTGTCTACGACGACGTTTGGCAAGTATGTGAGAACAAACAGCTCACTAAAGTTTCAGGCAAACAGGCAGCCCAGCAGCGGTGACAGTCCGCTCCCCCTTGAGCCTTCTTGGTTCGGTAAGTTTAACTGCGTTTATAATATTAACAGATGCGATATGATCAGTTGTATGTGCCGAACTACCTGTCGTTAGAATAATGGTCGCAGGGTGAAAAACGATAGTTTAGTATCAATGAGTGATGCAGCACAGCGCCTCACGACAGCTCGGAAAGGAAATCTTTGCTTCGGAAGTCCAGTGAATACCGCTCAGGGCCTGCACGTGTGGCGACTCCTGCCTTGACCCAGCTGTGCCTGTTACCTTTCGTAATCTTGACGTGGTATATTACTATAGCTTTCACTGGCTGGATTTCAGACATTACATACATATTTGCATTAATTTCAGGAAATAAATGTGATGTTTACGTTAATGAATGTAAAACTATAGATAATGATTGTTTCGGGCACCGATGTCCTGAGGACTTATCCATAAGACTGCCCAGTGATATCTATGGCTAGTGTGTCCCTTGAAGACTCAGTTGTCTCCTTGGTGTGACCGCGGTCACAGAAAAGACAAGTGAGTATACACGGACAACTTTCCAAGGTTGGGGTCACCCCCTCGACCCCAAGAAGTTTGACTGTGCCTTTTTATTGTTTGTGTCTGTTACTATATTTTTTTATAGTGTATTTGTTGAATAATTCTGGGAACAATTGCTCTAGTTCTTCACAATTACCTAAGCTACCAAGTGCCGAACTACCTGTTGTCCAGTAGAGAAAAGAATATTCTTGTATCCTGCGGCAACTTGCTTCCGCAGTCACTCACTTATCTCACCACAGCTTGCCGTGGAGGGCTGCACACCCGTCAATGTGTAAATCGACTCACCTTAACTTGAAGAAGAGCTGCCGCTCCTCCCCGTCCCGTGGCCAACAGGTTACTGCCGCACGGAGTCCATGAACCTCCGTAGGAGTTGAAGCTTCGTTCCTTCGAAACAGTGACTCGAGACTAATTGCCACACACCCTATAAGGACCGTCCAGCATTCAAAGATGTCTGACATGTAACTGGATTATATTCGCTACAAATAGTAAACTACACTCAGTAACCATTTTGGTGATCTCTGCGAGTGCGTGTCTGTCCTGTCCTTGGTGTGGAGTCTGCTGCCGCCGCTTGGGAAGAGTTCAGTCCCACTATTAGGGACAACGAGGCAGTTTTCTTCATTAGTTTTTACAGCTGAGGGGACTTCTAGCCACTTGTTTAGGGCATGCAAACTGTCTATAGTGATATAGAGTTTCATGAATAGGTCTAGGACATCTATTTAAAGTTCATTGGGTTATGATAAGACTTAGGATTCTTCAAGTGTGATTACGCACGAATTAATACCAATTTACATCAATAACCTGCTTGTATTGTTCCCACTCACATTTTTGGGGTGGGTTCTCTCTCTCTCTCTCTCTCTCTCTCTCTCTCTCTCTCTCTCTCTCTCTCTCTCTCTCTCTCTCTCTCTCTCTCTCTCTCTCTCTCTCTCTCTCTCTCTCTCTCTCTCTCAGTTTATTGATTAGGGATGCAGCCCAAAGCAAGAGAACGCTACTTAAAAATAATAACTAGAAGGTAATGGTGTGAGGGGTGTGAAGGTGAGGCGAGTGAGTTGCTGGTCATGAAACAGAGCCGTAATGTTATGAACGCTTTATTGAGAACTAGTCAACACTGTTGTATCATGTTGCTCACAATAAATGCTAAGTAATGACGTATTAATGATTTCTCAACAAGAACAAACGTTGATGTGCACTAAAAATAAACACAGCAAAATGTACAGATCGTTTTAATGTACATAAAATAGCGCAGCAGATTTTTTTTTAGAATAGAAAGACGTAGAAACCAAGAGAAGCCGAGCAAACTATATCTGAGACGAGAAAGGTGGTGAGGATCGAGTCTGGGGCGCGGGAGGCGGGCTGGAGCCTTGCATAGTGCGACGCGCTGCTCCGCCCTAACGCTGGTGGGGCGGCGCTCAGAGTGACTCCCGTTTTGATATTCGTATTGGTTTGTGTATCTGGGGCGTGATTTAAAGTGACTGGCATTCTGCATCATATAAAAATGTTTCTACAATTTACAAAATTGTCGCACGTACTACATTCTCGATTAATGGTTCAGGGTAGACAAGTAAAGAAGACAGCGTGGAAACAAGCAGCAATGGAACCATGAAAGTTTAAGAAGAGATCAGACCAGTGTAAATCATCTTTCGTCCAATTGGTTACTCAGGATATACACGAAACATCAACAACACCAATGGCCTTTGTATACACCGTTTAAATGTTTACAGATTCAAGAAATACAAAATTATTAAGTTTTAAATGACAGAAACATTAAGGTTGAATAAATTTGATCGGCTGGGCCACAAATAAGCGCAGACGCCCGCGGGGCCAGTGTTTCAGGGCCGCCACCCTCGCTGGGGCGGCCTGGTTCTTGCCCTCGATGCTGTGCCATTCAGCCTCTGTCAAGGAGGCCGCCTGGCCCTCACACTCGGCACGAGGCGAGGATTCTCTCTCGTGGACGGCAACAGCGAAATCAAGTCACATCGATCGTAACAACCTCAGATCGTGGAAACAACTAAGAAACGATCACACAGTAACATTAAAACATCTAACCGAGTCAAACTAAAATCGATGGTTGCTCTATCTATGTTACTTCGACTCTACCTAAACCAAGAAGAACGAGCGACTGGGCGTAGGCGATCGTTACGTCCCAGTGGACTTCGCGGCGCTCGCCCCAACGCCGGCGAGGGTGGATCCGGGCGCGGGGCAAACTAGGGCACAGGTTTCAGCGCACAACGGGCAGCGAGTAGGTTGGCCGGCCACAAAGCAGCGCATTTTCTGTTTGGCAAACACGTAAGGAGCTTATAAACAACACACAACGTTGCCCCTAACTCAGTGTAGGACTGCTTATACTTAAGAACCTTTTATTTTCTATAATTTCGTTAAGTTGTTCAATCAAAACATCAAAGTAGCACTGAAAAGCGTTTAAAGCAGACGACGGACGTGACGGTATATTCCTGCGATCTCCCGACTCGGTAACAAGTCTGGTTAAGCCTAAGTTGTCTACAATATTCGGCTCTGTACTGCTGTCAACAATGCATTTGCTTAATATATAAATTTCATATTAATTCAGTTATTTAAACTATGGTACTGTCAACTCATCAGAGACCCATTACTAACCTATTGATTTTTTTTGCTTTACTTGACAACATTATGATCTTGAAATACACTCACGGATGGCAGAAATAATGCAATGAACATTTTTATAATACTGTATCGCGTATAGTATATATAGAGAGATATTAGGTAAGAATCTTCCATCATGCTCTAGACTCTAAGTATTGGTAATTACAATGTTTACTAGAGTGGTGTTCCAAGTCAAACATTGCAGCGAACACAGTTGCCATCAGCCGCCGGACAACTCACGCCGTCGCGGCCCGGAACACGCGGCGCCCAGCTTGGCATCCCCGCGACGAGCAGCGCCGCTCCTCGCCCCGTGGGGCGCGCCGGGGCACCGCTACGGCCCAGGACGCTTGGCGCCTGGCGTGGCGTCCCCTCGGCGGGCAACAACGCTCCTCGCCTCGCGGGGCGCGCTGGGCACCGCTGCGGCCACGGGGTTCCAAGGCCCCTCTGGTTGTCACCATAGCTCAGTCCAACCCAGGAGTCGCCAAGCTAACCAAATGACATCACAACCTACAAGCGACACTGGGCAGGCCGACGCGGTCTGCCTGCCCCACGGGCACGTTACACTTCATACTCTTCCTCTGATGTTGACATGTAAATATGGCTACATTATATATGACCTCTTAACAACTAGATACATATATATTTTTCTTAACTAAGTAGTAGATTTCTTTTAATTTGTAATTTCATGATATGTAACAAAATATTGTAGCTCAACGGGCGCAGTTTGCCAACAGGAAAATCCGAAGCTTAACAATCAATCCAACTGAAGCGGTTCGAACCAAAGATCCGTGAACGCCGATGGTCTCAAAGGAAAGCTAATGCATCACATGATATGACAATCGTGGCACGTACTCTGAGATACCTTAACTAGCTTCAAGTAGAGAAATGGCAAGAAAGAAGATACTAGAAAACTCTACAATGGTTGAATGGAACTTTTGGAGAGAATTACTAAAAAACGGAAGAATTTCAATTTAGTGTATATATATATATATATATATATATATATATATATATATATATATATATATATATATATATATATATATATATATATATATATATATATATATATATATATATATATATATATATATATATATATATATATATATATATATATATATATATATATATATATATATATATATATATATATATATATATATATATATATATATATATATATATATATATATATATATATATATATATATATATATATATATATATATATATATATATATATATATATATATATATATATATATATATATATATATATATATATATATATATATATATATATATATATATATATATATATATATATATATATATATATATATATATATATATATATATATATATATATATATATATATATATATATATATATATATATATATATATATATATATATATATATATATATATAAACACACACACACTTTTAAAGATATTCAATCAACCATTTTCCAGACTACTTAACATCAAGAGTGAATAGTCAACAGAACATCACAAGGTCCACAGGAGACAACAAGGTACAGCAGGAGAGGAGCTTCCAGGTCCATCAGAGTGGCAGCGAGTTTGATCCTAAAAGTTACGAGCAGAAAGTTTTGATTATCTGATTTGGTGCCGTCGGTCCGGCCCTCCGGCGGCCGGCGAGGTGGCACTGCTTCGGGACGCTCAAGACGAGGGAGGTCGCTTTATAGAAATGTTGTTAAAGCGCAAAATCTTTCTCAGTTAACTCGTAAGTTTTGAATCTGTAAGTATTTGAAACACATTATATAGGTAGACCATTAAAAAGACTAGAATGTTTATTAACAAGGCATTTGTGCGCAATCCCACGATTAGAATGTTATTCACAATAATTTTGTGGCGCACTAGGTCCATGCACTGACAAGCTTCAAAAAATAATCACATTCACAATATATCATGCAGAAGAGATGTAGGAAAGTAAATCTACCCGGCTGGCTCGTCGCCGCACTGGTCCGAGCACGGCACTGCCCGCCGCCGCCACCTCTGCCGGGGGGCCGCGGGGGCGAGGCGCCGCACCGCCGCGATGCGTCTCTGCGCGGTTCCCTGGAGCACAGATACGGGTAGGACTATAACAGCTAAGCACAAAGTCAAATTCGAAAATCAAATGTTGAATGCTTTGTGCTTAACTCATGAACGTAGTAATTGCGCATCTCGGTAACACGACACTACCTATACATGACTTACTTTTTAGAGTACCTTATATAGAAAACACATTTCAGGATGTAGGATTTGTACCTATGCCACTGGTGTTAAGTAAACCAAACGTCTTCAACCGTCCTGACTCAATAAAAAGGGGCGCCCGACGTTACTTCTTGCCGTTGAGCAACACTGGGCTTAGAGTCGACTGAACGTATACAAACAATGCTGGGTTCTCTGCCTTACTGCAAGGGTGACCATCGTAGGGAAAAGAAAGCGTACAACAGAACTCCTTGCTGCGTCACGTGCGTTAAATACAGTAAGAATAACTTTTGTATCACCCGTCGGGGAGGACAAGTTAGGGCGCATGGCAGACTTCACTACAAACAGTCTCGAGAGTGGCTGAGGCTCACCCTCCCACGCTGGGCCTCGGTGAGCCTGGCACGCCGCTCATCCCCCGATAAATGTTTTGATCTTCCTGGCAAAATGACTTTCTTCTCCGCTTCGTTTGAGTTTAGCCATGTACTGTCTTACTATAGACCTTAGAACTCCTCTGGACTTGTCTACACAACACGAATGAAGTATGGTCTCCACACGGAATGGCTGTCACGCACCCAGGGCCCTGTACAGTCACTTGGCTTCACCACACAGGTCGTTGCCCCCTCGCGCCGGTGATCAACAAACATCAGGTTAATGACGACTATTACAGGACTAAAGGAGCCTGAATTTTGGAAAACATCCGTGAGGTTTATCTCAATGCACACGTAAATTACAGTGAAAATTTAACTGCGAAAACTAATCGAACAGTTGACGTAATAAAAGGTTATCATCAAACGAAGAAAATATACGTGGTGGCGGGTGGGGGAAGCTACAAATGGCTTTATCGAAACCAGGTGGGTAAAGCAAAACCAAGAACCTGTAACGAAAACAGAAGTCAAGTCCACAATACGTAGAGCTCCAAGCGGTTTGAAGAGAAAACTATATAAAAAAAGTGATAAACTCATTCAGAGTGGTTTGTAAGAAAAGGAAAGCGGACCACCACAGACTGTAAGAGGTTTGACCCAAAGGAACGTAACAGTACGGTCGACTCCTTGAGACTTGAAAGGAAAGTCAGACTCGTGGCCGAGACCGAGGCGGGTGGTGCTGTGGCGTGGCGTGGGGTGACTGCACGGTCGCCGGGTAGTGCCGAGGCGGCCAACGAAGAAGAGAAGCGCAAGGCAGGATGCAGTTATAGGTCACTGAAGAGTGAATGCAAAAAGCCTTCGGTGATACATGGTTCTACGTTTGATTACAGATTCTTCTAAACTTCTACATCTAATGGTCTTATGAACCACGGAGCCACTTGTTGAACCTTAACCTTGGCATATATTACACAACAGCTCATAAATAAAGATAAATAAGGGAAAGAAATGCTTCAAAACGCCTCCCGCCGGTGACGCGTGCATGCAGGGAGTCTGTAAGATTAATTGAGGTAAAACTTTCACACACACAAAAATGCTTCTTGTTTCCTGAAGTCCCACACTCATTCTGGCGTGACGCACTCCGCCTGGTCCAGCACTGCACACTCACTCAGGTGGCGGCGAGCCCTGGAGCAGTCCGGCCCGCCCGCGGCCTGCAGCTGCCCCGACACGCCCCTCGCTCACGGGGCGTGTCGGTCTGATCCAGAAATCACCTTAGAATCCAGTCTTTCCTCCAAATTATAAACACCAACTACGTACATTCTTCTCTTCCAAAATCCCACAATGGTTTCTCAGCGGGTCCTTAATAATAGTTTGCTAATTTCATAATATTAAGTACTAATATATCCTTTCACATCACATAATGCAGAGTGAAGAACTGACGAGGGACGAAGGTAAGGTATTAACCTCTAAAAACTGTATAAACTCTAATGGCGTAAGAGAAAAATATCGTCATGAGGACAGTTTAAGGGGCAGCAACACTTAACCAGAACATCTTGAAAATAACTTTCACAAAACTCCTCGACGAGGCTTGAACTCCCCTGCACATGGGTCGGAACTGAACACTGCCGCTTCGCGCGGAGGCAGGTCACCTACGCTCTAAAACTCTCTAAATTAACTCGTCAATCAGTATCCCAAACTATTTAACAACTGTGTGTGGGAAAGAAAGATTAACAACCTGGTTTTACAGAGTGGGACCCATCTTAATTGTAAATCTTTGGTTCAAGTTCATATAATTGATTTTCATATATAGTTTATATCAATATTATATACATCAACAACGTAAAGATGATATATATGTATATATGCAAACTAGACTTTTCATCAAAACAACATTAGAATGTGGCTATAAAATGACATCCATTCCTAACGTTTTTTTCCAGATACAAATGCCGTGTGTTTATTGCTGTGTGCGTGGTCTACTAGCTAACTCAGGAGCCCCAAGGTAGCGAGGGCTTGGCAGAAATCATCACGGTGACTGAACTAGGAGCAGTGCCGCAGTGAAAGCTACATGAAGCTGCTCTACCTCGTATATTCTTGACTTGCTGTAGCTGCGTCATAGATCGTCGATGAGCGTTTACAAGCTGAGCGAGGGCGGCGCCGTCAGTTCGAGGTGTTTGGGCTCTCATTTGGTTGACATCTTTGGTAACGCACACTGCACGTGCTTCTTTGGGTGTCGGCCTGGCGCGGGGCGGCCACAAAGTCGGCGCCTCCCCAAGACGGCTCGTAATCGCCCATCTGGTCACAAGTACACTTCAGGCCACGAGCGTTGAGTAAGTTAGCGGGGCGGTCGACCTTACAGGCGGCGACCCTCCCGCGGGCAGGACGGCCCCTAGTTCAGCTGGACTACAGTCTACTGCGGTCAGTCGACGAGCAAGCGTTCGAGGAATGATGGTGGAGGTGGTAGTGGTGGACTGGTGGTGTGGTGGTGTGGTGGAGGAGACAGCAGTGTCAAGGGCGTGTTTATCACAGATTACAATCTTCAGCAGTCATCTTCGTCTTAATACCATCATTTCTCAAACTTGTTCGGCCAGTTGATGAGATCTAACCTCAAAATAATATAAACAAGTGATGGAACGCCATCAATATTATAACACTGACACGACTACAGCACTGCAAATACACTAAAGATTAAAACAGAACCATATTCCAAGGCAATAGCATGTGTTTGTTACTGTAAAAGCCTTGAGTCTTCAAATGATCTTCCTTGCAAGGCAACAAATCTCTAAGTAAGAGTTATTCTAAAATAGAGCAAGTATATATATATATATATATATATATATATATATATATATATATATATATATATATATATATATATATATATATATATATATATATATATTTGCTCCAAGCCGATACCGAAACTCGTCAAGCCTCTGTTTGGCGAGGGGGCGGGGCGGGGCGGGGAGCGAAGGGGGGCGCGGCGGAACACGGCGGTGGGGGGCGGCGCGGCCGTCGCCACCACCGGCCCGTGCCCGGGGGCGGGAGGAGGGGGAGGAATACTTCGTGGATGTCCCTTACAAGTGCCAAAAATTCGACAGTCATGGAAGTTTCTAGTTCTAAAGAAATAAAAAAGACTACGACCCAACGCACTAGACTGCTTAGTAAAGTAAAGGTGGCCATGTGACGAAGTGAGTATTCTGGAAAATGTAAAAAATGTTTGCTCATTGAGCTTACCAGCATTTCGTGATCTTGTAACACGTTTCCCTGCTCGTCCCTTTTGTTTAATTTATTGGCCTGACGCGGCGGGGAAGGTGAGCCTCGCTGGGCAGGCCGTCAGCGTCCGGGGCAACCCAGCGCGGCCACAAGGCTGACACTTCGAAGCACTTGACTGTGTGTGTGTGTGTGTGTGTGTGTGTGTGTGTGTGTGTGTATGCTTGAGTGCGTGTGCGTGTGTATGTGTGTATGAGTGTGTGAGTGTGTGTCTGGGTTTCCGATTTTCGGTTTTGTGCGTTTCCGGGAGGGTTCGTGTGTGTGGTGAGCCTCCAGGCGGGGTGGGGGGGGCGGGGGGGCTTTGTCAAGGGATGTAAGCGCAGCGAAATTTAGTGCGTGACTGTGAGCGGGTCCGGTGGGCCACTGGGGGAGGGGGAGGTGGAGGGGGAGTGGGCAAGGAGGGGAAGACTTCTGAGGTACGTACGTGCGGAGGCCCCTCCATGAAGTCCGAAGTGTAATAATCCGTTTGCAGCAATTTAGTGACTCCTTCAGGCTCGGGTTTGTGTGGTGTTCCTAAGGAGGGGCAACGTCTCACTGGGTGGCAGACACGTCCTTCGCGCGGCTGCATTGTGCACGAGTAGAAAACAAAGCCAAGTCGTTCTCATTGACAATGGAGTATGCAAAGAAAGTCATGTAACTCACTGTGCTCCGCCAAGTTAGCTTGTCTGACAGTTCAGCAAAAAAGGGTTATGCAAACACTGCTCTCTCTGCTGGATGGTGAGGCCGGGCGGCCGGTCGTTTAGCAGGACCAGCGGCAGCAGACGATACTACACCTACTAGTGTGCGTGTGTGTGTGTGTGTGTGTGTGTGTGTGTGTGTGTGTGTGTGTGTGTGTGTGTGTGTGTGTGTAGGGGCAGGGGTAACATGGAGGGCCCTATGAGGTGAGGGGGAGTGAGGGGATGAGGTGCCTCAGACCAGGGGGGTGGAGGGGGCGAGGAAAGGATGAACCAGGTAAAGGTTGAGGAGGCATTTCCATTTTCGCTTTTTTGTGTTTTTTCGTTTTCGGATATACATGTTTTTGCTTTGGGAAACTTGAGAATTGTGATGTCTTCTTCCACGGCGGGAGTAGGAGCTGTGAGGTGCCTCGCATGCCGCTCAGAAGGGACATGAGAAGAACTTGTATTCGAAGAGGAGCGACATGCAGACGAAGATGAAGTACAAGACGAACATGGTCATTCCGAGACCTTTGTTCATTTTCCACTTGGAGCAGGCGATGGCGACAATCACGAACATGAGCATTCCAAACAGCATCATGATGGAGCACGCCATTCCATCTGCGGACACAAGACAGGGTAAGCGGGTAAGCAAAGGGAGGACCCGCAGGACAAGGCCTAGAGGGACGGGTCTGCTGCCACCTCGGACCCGGGCAGCGTTGTCAAATTATCGTACTCAGCGCATTGCATTTTTGTAGTTTCTGAGCGATAACTGTAGCAATATTTAATAGTTTTAACTTTAATTTCCTATCGTCATGTGTGTGGTTACGACAGTCTCGGAGCCTAAAAATGATAAATGCAATGTTCTGTGTACGATAATTTGGCAACGTTGGACCCGGGGCGCGCATGACACCACACAGAGCCTCCCAGGGACACTTAAAATCATATTCTCAATTAAACGTTTCAGCGTCCATGCACACCTATCTGACAATGCTTTCGTAGGAGCTGTGGGCATTTCCAAAGGTGGTTTTATGAGCCTGGTGATAGTCTGAGAAAGCTTCCGTACCATGAATGTTAAGAATCACTCTCCTCCTCTCTCCTATTCGGCTTCTGGAGAGAGTTGGTGTGAGAGGCGAAAGCGTCTGAGAACACCAAGCTATGTATTTCAAGACGACGGTTAAAAGGTAAATAAAGAAAAGTGAAGGATGAAAGGTAAATAAGAAGAAACAAATTTATCTTACAATCAACTTCTCACGACACAGAAAAAATAGTAGCAGAATCACTACTTTTTGGTGAACAAAGAATCAAAGATATACAAGAGAGAAAAGAATATATTAAAACTATCTGGAAAACAAGACACAGAAAAACATAGGAACTGCAGCACAATAAAAAAAGAGAGCAATGAGTAGCGGGCTTTTTATTTTATTAGTTTACTTTTTTTGTGCCCTTGAGCTGTCTCCTTTGTTGTAAAAAAAAAAAAAAAAAAAAAAACTAAAGAAACAGCCTAGTGGGAGCTAATGCCAAGGCCTATCCCACGCCTACAACTGAACTGAACTGAGCATGGAGCTGCCACCCAAAATACAGCTGACGACCAAGGGAAAGAAAAGTTAGGCATTTTATCAGCAGTTATGTCCTGTAATGTTTCCTTTTGTATCAGCATTATTTCTCTCTGATACTTGCCAGGTTTCTACGCTATGGTAATTAAGAATAATATTGCACGCTGGTGTCATGTGGGCCCCAAATCCAAGCTAATACATCGAAATTCTGCTTTTGCTTAAGTTAATATAGAGACAATTCATTGATGTTCCGCAGGTAGTGAGTTTCCTTTACATATTACAAGAGACAATCACGGAGGAAAACGCCTGGTACACGCTTTACATAGCTTCTAGTTGATCCATAAAAAGCTTGGTAGTCAATTATGTGGTTCCTTATCAATCAATTTTTTTTCTCAAGGACATTGGTTTCTCAAGCGATTAAGATGATGATGATGATGATGATGATGTTGAAATTGAGGAGGAGGAAGAAACGAGGAGGAGGAAGAAGATAAGGAGGAAGAGGTAAAAGATGAAGAGGAAGAAGAAAAAGAAGAAAAGGATAAGAAACAAAAGTAGAAGAGGAAGAAGAAGAAGGAGTAGATAAAAAAGAAAAAAGATTAAAAACAAAAGAATAATAATAATAATAAGAAGAAGCAAAAGTAGAAGAAAAAGAAGAAAAATAAGATGAAGAGATAAAATAAAACAAACAAGAACAAGAACCAGAAAAAAAGAACAAGAAAAAGAAGAACGAAAACTATGAAAAAAATATAAACACGACATTAACGAAGTGTAGTGAGGGAGGCAAAGGTTACTAACAGGTGAATGACATCAACCATCCAGTACCTGACTTCACTTCGATGGGGTTGATGTCGGTGGGGTCCCTGCCGTTCATGATGTTCTTGATCACCTCCCCGAGAGCGAAGAGGAGCCAGGGGATGGGTAGGCTGCAACGGGAGGGAGGGAGAGAGCGGTGAACGAGTGGAAGGAAGGAAAAAGGAAGGGCATATGTTTGATGGGGAGAAGGATACAGTTGAAGGGGACCGTGCATTACCTCAGCAGACAACTCTCCTTCATACTGACAGACGTTCACATTTCATGCCCAAACATCGTCTTTTTTTTCCCTCTCACTCTTCTGTTTTGCTTCAAAGTTAACAGACTTCTATTCTTGAAAATGATCTCTATGCTTCACCCTCCCCCTCAAAATTATGCCTACTTCAAAAGGTCTCAATTCTTACCCCCCCACCCCCTTCGAAAAATGCCTATTCCAAAAAGTCCTTATTCTTCCCCGCTTCAAAACGATGCCTAATTCAAAAGGTCCTTATTCTTCCCTATCAGTCAATCAAGGGGAGCATTTTACTACTTCTACTACTACTACTACTACTACTACTACTTCTACTACTACTACCACTCCTACCACTATCACTACCACTACTACAATTATTACTACTACTACTACTACTGCTACTACAACTACTACTGCTACAACTATTACTACAACTACTTCTACGTAGCTTCTCTGTCACACTCTCTGCCTCCTAACTATTCCTATCACTCCATTACTTCATTCCTCTCTTCCTGACATCCCATTACATCTTGCCTCCTCCCCCTTCAGAACCCCAAGGCGTGACCACCAGAGGGATACAGACGCAGGCCAACACTAGGACGCAGCACCCACCCGCAGGTCACGTCGAAGAGGTTGCTGCCGACGGAGGAGGAGACGGCCATGTCCCCGAAGCCCTTCCTGGCCACGATGACGGAGGTAATGAGATCAGGGACGGACGTGCCCGCCGCCAGGATCGTCAGTCCCATCACCTGACGAAGGGAAGAAGAGTTGAAGTGAAGGACGAAAGGTAAAGTGAAGGTTAAAAGGTAAATAAGGAAAGTGAAGGATGAAAAGTAAATAAAGTAAATGATAATAGGTGAATAAAGTGAATGATGGAAGGTTATTGAAGTAAAACAGAAAATGAAAGGTAAATAAAGAAAAGTAAATGATGAGAGAGAGAGAGAGAGAGAGAGAGAGAGAGAGAGAGAGAGAGAGAGAGAGAGAGAGAGAGAGAGAGAGAGAGAGAGAGAGAGAGAGAGAAATATATATATAAAAAAAGTAAAACAAAATGATAACGGGGAAGACATAGCAACTCACACACAAAAACACACACAAAAAAATGGAAAAGAAACATGAAAACAATTAAATATGTGATAAGAGACAGACCCGAAGACCCTCATAACAGTAAAAAAACAAAAACAACAACAAAAAAACACGTAAATACTGAGTGTGTGGCATAAAACAAAACAAAAACATATATATATAAACACTGATATGAAGGTAAAATAACAAAGGTGTGTGTATAGGGGGAGGTGGATGGGTGCGTGTGTGTGTGTGTGTGTGTGTGTGTGTGTGTGTGTGTGTGTGTGTGTGTGTGTGTGTGTGTGTGTGTGTGTGTTCGTGTGTGCGTACCTCCGGCGGAATGTTGATGACCTCTCCTACAAGCCCCGCCCACCACACCATCAGATAGGAGAAGGCGGCGATCCACAAGATGCTGCCGATGAACGTGATGAAGAAGAACCGCTTGCCTGTGTGGAGGAGGAGGAGGAGGAGGAGGAGGAGGAGGAGAAGCAAGTGGAATGAGATCGGTTTTCTTCATTAACTTTCCTATCTTCTAAACAATTTCCTAACTTCTCTCAGTCTGTCTGTTTGTAAGATCGTCGTTGTGTGTGTGTGTGTGTGTGTGTGTGTGTGTGTGTGTGTGTGTGTGTGTGTGTGTGTGTGTGTGTGTGTGTGTGTGTGTGTGTGTGTGTGTGTGTGTGTGCAAGCATTTTTTTTCTCTCTCTCTCTATCTCTTATCTCCTTTTATCTATTCATCTCTCCAATCTATCTATTCACGTAAGCCTACCTGTCTATCTTTATCTATCTCCTTGTTTATCCACTTATCCACCCCTCCACTCTCTATGTCTACCTGTCTCAATCTTTCCATTCACTTCATTCATTCTATTCATCTATACACCTATCCACCTCATCTGTCTATCTCCTTGTCCACTCATGTCTTTAACTATATACCTATCCATCCAAACGAATACTCACCAATCTATCTATCTCTGTTTCTATATATCTACTTATCTACAATATTTATCTATCCATCTATCTCTATGTCTATCTACTCATTCCTCCACTCTGTCTGTCAACGCACGTCTCTACCTTTTCATTCATCAGCCTATCTGTCTCTCTCTCTCTACCTATCTACCTATCTATCCTTACCTACCAGTCTATTTACCTGATTACCCACCCTCCACTTAGCTTACCTCGCGGGGTTCTGGTGTCGGGCAGGGTGAGCCAGAGGGGGATGATCAGGGGAGCCACAATGATGTACGTGGCGCGTTTTCTCCATGTGTTCGGCCAGCTCAGGTCAATGGGCTTCGTCTCCTCCTCGTCGTCGCCATCACCCTGCAATACACCGCCAAGGGACTCCCCCGCATTAGTCACGGTGTCTCGGGGGGCAGCTAGGACATATGTATCTTCCTTCTCTTCTTCCTGCGCTTTCCTGGTTTCCTCTATTTCCTTCCTTCCTGTTCTTTCTTTATCTCTCCGTGATCCTTGTGTTGTTTCCGTTTCCCCGTTTTCTTTAATATCTGAGTCTAGTTGAGTGCCCCATCCTATGCTATGCCATCTAATTATGTTCTAGCCTTTACCCAGATAGTACATGCATTCTGGGTATTGTTTTTTATATTCTCTCTCTCTCTCTCTCTCTCTCTCTCTCTCTCTAAGTTCAGCTTTGTAACGTCTTAAACAGCCATAACGAAAGCCAGGAATGTTGCAAAATATAGTCCCCCCCCCTCCCTCTCTCTCTCTCTCTCTCTCTCTCTCTCTCTCTCTCTCTCTCTCTCTCTCTCTCTCTCTCTCTCTCTCTCTCTCTCTCTCTCTCTCTCTCTCTCATCTTGTCAATATATCTTCGAAAATGCGTGCGTTTTGGGGGGAGGGGGTAGCAATGGGAGGGGGCAAGCATTGAGTGCAGGTCAAGCTATGGGTAGTGGCGGTGGTGGTGGTGACATTGATGGTGGTGATGGGGGTGGTGGTTGACACGGTGGTGGTGGTGGTGGTGGTGAGACATGCTACTCCACCGTGAGCATTGGTAGAGGTGGAGGCAGAAAGGTCTCAAGCAGGAGGAGGAGGAGGAGGAGGAGGAATAGAAAGAGGACGAGGAGGAGGAGGAGGAGAAGGAGGAGGAGGATTACGAGGATAATTAGAACAAAGAAAAGAAGACCCAAAAATCGAAATAATAGTAAATAGAAAAAAAAAGCTATAAAGAGGAAGGGAAGGTTTATGTGAGGCAAAAAATATGAAAAGAAAAATAATAAATGCTCATGACAAGAGGAGCGAAGATGAACAGGAATGACTGACCTCGAAATGAAAGATGATGAAATATGAAATGAATGAAAGTACTGAAAGACACGAGTCGAGAATGCACTGACCTTTGCAAATGAGGGAATACAAAGATTACGGCAATAAATGAAAATGTGGCAGAGTATAAAAAAACGTAAGAAAATAACTAGTACGCAACTGAGGAAGAATTATACAACAGAATAAGAAAAAAAGCACAGGAAAGAAGACTGTATGCAAAGAAAACAAAAATGCTTAACAAAGAAATGAATAAGAACGTAATGGATACAAAGGATGGACGACTACAAAGAAAGGTCCACAATAAATGACAACTCTTTCAAGAGGAGGGTATCTGGACACCGCTCCTCCCGAAATTGACCTCTCTTTCGGCCACCTCTTTGGATTCTTTTTAGGAGCAGCGAGTAGCGGGCTTTTTTTTTATATTATTGTTTCCTCTTTTTGTGCCCTTGAGCTGTCTCCTTTGTTGTGAAAAAAGAGAAAAGAAAGAAAGGAATAACAAAAGCTATTAATTAAGAGGATGAACCGAAACCCGAAACAGTCTCGCATGAACCAGCGTGGCGGCGAGAGGCATGGAAACGAAGGAAGAGCTGAGGGGAAACTTGTAATACGGAAAGGAGGTGAAAATGCTGACTGAGAGAAAAGATGCAACAGAGCAGACCAAAAACTTGCACATAATGATGCAAGAAAAGCCAAGTGAACGTGTGTGAGCTGTGATGTGAGGTGGAGGGCAGGACGCGGGGGACGGGGCAAGACGGGGCGGGGGCGGGGAAGGGGGTGGGCGGGGCGGGGCGGGGCGGGGCACGGAACGTCAGGCATCAACAAGGCCAAGGAAGCCAGAGGAAGCGTTGCATCTCGCCGCGGACTTACTGTTCTTCTAACCGGAAGCTACAGGCTTGTAAAACTGACTTAACTAAAAATGTAAAATATTCTGATAAACTTGAAAATAAACCTTTAGGCTAAACTAATGCAAGATAGAATGACACAATCCACGTGAAGGTGTTGCTGAGAAAGGCCCGGCGAACGACTCGAGACAACGCCCAGTGAGACACGAGGGCCGCGGTGGTGGCCGGCAGTGACGGGCTGTGCTGCTGCTGCTGTCCTCGTCCGCCAGCACAGCCCAAGCCCGTGCAGGCGTGCCCACAATGCTCGCGTCAACAGCTGGTGCTGAACCCCCGACCCCCGACGCGGCGCATGACCCACACCTCGAGGACACGCGACGCGCCTCTGTAACCTAAATGGCATAAAGGTGCACGCATGGAGGTGCTGAGGACAGCCCAGACGGTGAAGGCGACGGTGCTGCGCTGATGGACGAAGGAAAAAGACGCCTCAAAGTGACTTGCCAGGAATCAGACCATGGCGGAGTTGTGGACTTCCCTAACGAGCTTGATACTGTCCCAAATGACAATCCACAGAGTGACAACACTTAGCAACGACAGCGATAAGTGTACAAGCATGGGAGGGATGGTGGAGGGACCTGCTGGCCGGGACATTTTAAGATCCTTGCACGGCTTCGCGGGATTGCTAGACTCGCCCGTGGCGTGAAGTGCTCGCGCAAGATTACAGAATCATCTTCCAAACAAAGTTACAGGTTACAGATTGTCATAAAAAGTTAGAAAAAATGTATACCACAAGATTAACCTTTTAAAACCAAGGAATGTGTTGAAAATAAAACCCGGATCAGGCCCCCGAGACTAGGATATCCTAGAGACAGAGGAAAGCTACGCACAACTGCTCTCCCTTTCTAGAAAAAAGGTTCCACCAGATTTCTCAACCTGGCATAAACATGTGATGACTGAGATCACCCAGGCCCACCTACTCTCCCTTCCCGCAGAGTGCTAGTGCCAGTGTCCCACCGCTGCCACCACTGTATGTTAGCAGCTCATTCACACACAGCCACACGCCTTCCACACCCACGGGTCCCTGTCCCTGGGTGGAGGCTCACGGGGAAACCAAGGACCTCAAGCTGCTCAAAGATGATTCATGAGGAAGTTTTACTAAATGGCTGCGGTTTACAGAGATGGAGGGATAGATAGATAGATAGATAGAAAGTGAGAGTGAGAGCCAGGAATATTTATAATTGCAGAAATATGAAGAAAAAAACATAATCCTCACCCTTTTCAACCTTCCCAATCCCTCCCTGCCTAACACCCCACCCACCCACCCACATCCATACACACGCACTTCCCCCCTCCCCCCCCACTCACACCCTCACACTCCCTCACCCCCCCCCCCCCCACACACCCCCGTTCAACACACTCGGGACCGCAGGATGGAGGACCAAAACACCCTGAAGGAACTTTGTCTACAGGAGTCTTCAGGGACACGTTGCTGCCTCCCTCTGAAGGACATGGTGCGCCTACGGCCTTGAGGAAGGGAGCGAAGGAAGGAAAAGAGGAGGGGAAGAAAGGGAGGAGGAAGGGAAGAAGGGGAAGAGAGAGGAAGAAGGGGAGGAAGAGGGGAGGATAGCGAAAGAAGAAGGAAAGAAGGGGAAGAAGGGGAGAGAGATTTACTTCTAGCTTTCTCGCGTACGTGATTCACTTAAAGGCGATGAAGCAAAGGTCCAAGAGGAAGAGGAGGAGGAGGAGGAGGAGGAGGAGGATCAGTGGCCACGCCCTTCCTTGCTGCCGATCCTCCTACCACCTTCCTTCTCTCTCTCTCTCTGCCACACCTACGTTTCATTCTTGCCACCCACGCTCAGCCTCTCTCTCTCTCTCTGCCACACCTACGTTTCATTCTTGCCACCCACACTTCAGCCACGCCCCTTCTCTCTCTCTCTCTCTCTCTCTCTCTCTCCTTTTCTTCTTTTTCCAATCCTTCTCTTTTTCAATCTCCCCCCTCCCCCCCCCCCACCGTTCCCAGTATCCTACCGCTGCCACCATGTATGTTAGCATTTCATTCGCACGAAAGTCTATAATGTTCCCTTGATACACAAAAGAAAAATACAAAGCACACAAAATTAATGGAATGTAATAAGAAAAAATGGCCTTACAGTGACGGGGATATCACGATTTAGTTTGCATCCTTGTTTTATTTTTATTTTTTGAGCAGTGCGTACTTTTAGAAGGTAGATATTTCCCCTATAAAAGAAGAGAAAGAGGAGGAGGAGGAGGAAGATGAGGATGGAAGAAGAAAAAGAAAAAGAAGAAAAGAAAAAAAGAAAGGGAAGAAAAGAAGAAAATATTGATGAAAAAGAAGATGAAGAAGAAAAGAAGGATGAGAGCCCGAACAAGAAGAACAAGAAGAAGAGCACCAACAACTACAAGCTTTAAAAAAAAAAAACACAATCTGCTGTGGAAAACATCAGATTAAAAAGAGAAAATGGAGAAAATGGAGAAAATGGAGGCAAATCAACACCTGTAATCAAATCCGGACTAATCATAAAATTCATATATAAAGAAAAACTACATCATATCATACCTAGAACAATAATAATAAAAAAACAAGATAAGAAAACACAATGAACCAGACTCTATACGCAAAGACATACCAAAAAACTCAGGCTGTGTCTTCATGGAGGGAATAAAAAAAAAGGAGAATCATCAGAATAATATCAGACGTGGAGGATGAACTCAAGGAAACTCTAACAGAACTGAAGGACACTCTTGCCTTACCTTACCCGAGGGGCGCTAGGCAACGCGACCCCTTCTGGGCACAGACAGCGTCGAGGCGGGCGAGAGGGTGGCAAAACATTCACTCACACAGCAGCAGCAACAACAGCAGCAGCAACAGCAGTAGTAATAGTGGTAACAGGAGTGGTAGGGGCTATAGGGCGCGTCTCAGGTCACAGACAGAGAATACGATAACGCGTGACGCCACAGACATCAACTACGTCAGAACATTGAGATGACGGAGGGGAAGGAGAGAGAGAGGGGCAGCCTGTCTCATCGCTGCCGGGGTGGTTGGCGGAGCGAGGTGTCAGGGTCTAGACTTCTTACAGGAAGGTTTTATGTCCCCGGGATGGCGATTAGAGATGTGAGTTTAAGCGCGCTGAAGAGGTACATAGTGACGAGGGTGTTTAGTCAATGTTTATCAATAGGCATCAACAGCGAGGGAAGTCACAGGAGGGTGGAGACAGGTGGGAACACACACACGCACACACACACACACACACACACACACACACACACACACGTCGCGGGGTTCTGTGGCGAGAAAGAGTAAAATTTTCCACAGGTTACACGGGATGACGAAGCGGCGACGACCAGGAGGCAACGAGGACGGAAAGGGAACACACACATACACACACAAACACACACACTCTCTCTCTCTCTCTCTCTCTCTCTCTCTCTCTCTCTCTCTCTCATCCACACACACAACGAAGGATAGAAACGCCAAGACCCCCCAAAATCCTTCAGAGTTGACGAGCTGAAGAAGCATCCTCCTTCAGCGTCTTCCCCGTCCAACAACCACAAAATGCCTTCGAGAAATTAAGACAAGACTTGCACGCGCTCCGTCCCACAGCAGGAGACGCAGTGCGGAGGAGGAGAACCAACGGCTGTGTGTTCCGCTCCATGTGATTTGATTGGAAATAAGAGAAAATGAAACCTGTGTAAACATCTCGATAATTTTCTTCCTTTCTCGATGGCGTTTTCTCTGCCCTGACAAGGTTAATGCAGACCAGACACTCACGACTCTCCTCCGATGACGAATGTTGGTTAAGAGAAAATGCAACTATAAGAAACACTAATTTACGCTACACTGTTCTCTTCTTTTCACTTCCCGGCACGTGCAATCAGTCGTAAAGAAAGGAATCGGACACCCTTGACATCAATGGCAAAGAGGATCGAAAACCACGTAGAGAAGGCACACCTACTCCCACGTCATCACTCACCGTTTCATATTGTTACGATCTCGAGGATGGCCAAGTCAACTGCTACACGGGTGAGTACATACACGCAAGCACGCCATCTATTGCCGCCTCGACGCATCAAAGGAGCTCCTCAATACCCGGTTCAGAGGACGAGCTTAAAGTCTTCCCGGTACGCTCCTTCAGGTCGAGGTTCCACCCTTGGCGCGGCGAGGGAAAGTTCGCTCCGGTCCCATTGGCGGCCTTCGCAAAATACGCAAAAAGTCCTTCCATTTTCCTTATAGTTTGACCTTGAGAGGACGGAAGGAAGGAGAGAGAGAGAGAGAGAGAGAGAGAGAGAGAGAGAGGAGAGAGAGAGAGAGAGAGAGAGAGAGAGAGAGAGAGAGAGAGAGAGAGAGAGAGAGAGAGAGAGAGAGAGAGAGAGAGAGAGAGAGAGAGAGAGAGAGAGAGAGAGAGAGAGAGAGATAGAGAGAGAGAGAGAGAGAGAGAGAAGTCAGGCAGGAAGGAAGGAAGGGCGTGGTGGTAGTGGAGAAGGAAGGGGGGGGGGGGGGGGGCAGGAGGGGGTCTGCCACGCCCCTAAGCCACGCCCATCTCTCTAATGAAGGTCGGAGAGGACACTAGAGAGAGAGAGAGAGAGAGAGAGAGAGAGAGAGAGAGAGAGAGAGAGAGAGAGAGAGAGAGAGAGAGAGAGAGAGAGAGAGAGAGAGAGAGAGAGAGAGAGAGAGAGAGAGAGAGGTGGGGGTAGTGGGGGAGAGAAGGAGAGGTAAACGGACAGAACTTCACGTCAACAATGTAAATGTCAAAACGATTAGGATGATGCTAAAGTGATGTTGATAGTTCGTGGGGATGGGCAGGAAGGTGAGGCTGGAAAAAAGGGGAATAAAGGGTAATGACGAGTAGTAAAAGAGGAAGAGGAAGAGGAAGAGGAAAGAGGAGGAAAAAGGAGTAGGAATGAGAGAGAGAGGGATCAGGAAGAGGAGGAGACGAGGAGTGAAGAAGAATAAGGGACAAGGAGATAAAAAGAAGAAATGGACTCGAAGAAGAACGTAGAGGAAAGAAGAGAAGAATAGTGAAAGAGAAATAGGAAGAAAAAAAAAACAGAAGAGTAAAAGGGAAAGATCATGAAGCAGGAAGAAAGATAGTGAAGGAGGAGGAGGGAGAGAAAGATAATGAGATCGTAACAGAGAGAAAAAAAAAACAGAAAAAGAGGAAGAGGAGGAAAAGACATAAAAAAAGCAATATAGGAAAATAGAGATGACAAAGGAAGAGGAGATGAGAGAAGAAGCCTGATGGTGGAAGAGGAAAATACTGAAAAGGAAATAAGGAAAAGAGGTGACGAAGAAGAAGGGAGAGATAAAACGATACCGAAGAACGAAGATGCAAGAGCAGAGGAGCGCAGAAGACGGCGGAGGGAGCCACGCCCGCCCCGCACCGCTCCGCCCCGCCCCGCCCCGCCCGAGAGCTGTTTAAATTCTGGAGCGAAAATCAATAACGGTATGATCGACTTTCCTCGGACGTGTTTTCGCGGAGGCCAACATTCCCGCCCTCCCCGCGCCCATGACTTTATTTGGTGTGGCATAATATATATTTTCTCGTGGATATTTAATACATTCCTGCTCCTGCTTTTCCTGAACGGGTGATATTCTAGTTGGTTCCGATTGGCGATGTTTGATTTATGTTTTGGTGATTTCTGCTGTTTCTGCCTTCCTTGAGCCCGTGACTTTATATCTGGATACGATACGCGGTCTTATTTTTTTTTTTTTGTTGGTTTCTATTAAATTTCTTCCTGCATTTCTTTGTTTTTTTTCCTTTTTTCTTTCCTTTCTTCTTTTCTTCATTCCCTCTTCCTGTCTTTTTTTCCTTCCTTCTTTCCTTTTTCCTTTTTCTTTCTCTCTTTCCTTCCTCACTTCTTCCTTTCTTTTTTCTTCCTTTATTTTCTTTCTTCCTACCTGTCTTCCTTTCTTCCTTCCTAGTACATTCTTTCCTTTCTTCCCTCCTTCCTTCCTTCCTTCCCTCTTTCTTTTTTTCCTTCCTTCCTTCCTTTGCAGCACATTCCTTCCTTCCGAGTTTGTCAAGATACACGAGCATTTATTTATTTATTCTTGATTTCTAATACATTCCTTCCCTCCCTGAGTTCGTGTGAATTTATATTTGCTTATGATACGCGAGCCTGTATCTATTTTCTGTTGATTTCCAGTACATTCCTTCCTTTCCTGAGCTCGTGAAATTTAGCTTGGTTACGATAGAGGACCCCTTTTTTTATATTCTTTTATTTTCCCGTACCGACTTCTTCTTGATGAAACCGCACTTGGAGGGCTTTTTAGTTTCCTGCTTTCGTTGCCCTTGAAATGCTTCCTTTTCTGCAATAAAAACCGAATTTGATTTTAAGAGTTTTAGCGTTTGCGCCGAATTCTCCTGTGTCTACCGATCCTGTTTGTTGTATGCGATTTAAATTTCTATGTATCTAATTCTCTGTTTGCCGATCTATAATTGTCTTTTTAATCGAGTTTGAATCTTGAATCTTGTGTTTGCCAGTTTTATTTTTCATGACAGAGTTTAATTCTTAGATATTTTGCGTTTGCGTCGAATTCTTCAAGTCTGTTGTTCACGTAATCAATTATCGGCTAAGCACCAAATCACACAAAAGTAGCAGAAAAAGGTTCGCGTGACGGATCATTACATATGCCACAAAAACTTGACGGATGATTGTAATTCTCGGGCGCTTGACATTTCAATAGGGTGCACACGCTCGTCAATTATTAAACGCACCAATTCAATCCTAGAAAGTTAATGTAATGGAAAATTGAGTCGAGGCATGAAAACGATCCATTGCTGAAATACAGGATGCTTGGTAATCACTTTTGGCGATCTTTCATTATTTTACCGCAGCTAAACTTCCCCGAGTGATTATGTTATTGATTCGAATGGGAAATATGAACGGTCGGCCACATCCTAATCATACACCGCCAACCATTGCTCCTTAGACTACCCGTGATCTGCTTAGAGGGACACGAGAGTTATCTGAAACTTTTGTATGAATAGATCTAAAACTATAGCTGATGAAAAGTCTGGACAAATGCGAGGACATGAAGAGGCAAAGAACAACGACCGCAGTTGGTGAGCCGCAAGGGGTGTAGTAAGGGCGTGTCGGCGGGGCGTGGCCGGGTTACGAGCAGGGAAGGACAACAAAAACCACCTTTACGGCCGTGGAGGAATATTACCTTCTCTTTCTCTCCCTCTATTACAGACCATCTGCCGGCGGGCGGTGAAGGGCGGCGAGCTGGCGGTGACTAGCTCCTTCGGCGACGCCCAAGGGTTGGTGTTTGTATACATCATAACGCCCGCGACGCCCAACTACCCATCACAACGCCGCGACGCTCCTGCCAGACACGCCGCGCCTGACGGTCCAAGGCTACTGAAGGAAGGTGCCGCGCCCTCACACTAGCAGTCAGTCAGCATGCCGGCAGTGGAGGTGGTGATGGTGTGGCAGTGATGGAAAGATAAAATAACAAAAATACGCATTCAAATGAAGAAAAAATCAATGAATTAATTACAGATGCTAGAAGATCATTGCGCATTCACGGAAGCTACAGGACAGGAGTGTGACGTGAGGTGAGGTGAAGGTGAGCCGTGAGATGGGGGCCACACGAGGTCAGGGTGTTCATGCTGTGCTCGTGAGGCAGCCGCTGGGCGCCCCACG
Source organism: Eriocheir sinensis (assembly GCF_024679095.1). NCBI lineage: Eukaryota > Metazoa > Arthropoda > Malacostraca > Decapoda > Varunidae > Eriocheir > Eriocheir sinensis. The sequence continues at coordinate 2,003,009 of NC_066555.1, forward strand.
GCCCTCCTCGGGGCGGCACAACTCCCTCTACAGGCCCTGACGGGACGCGTCGAGACCCAGTGCTCTCAACCGTTGCGGACACACAACATGTCACAGGAAGTATTTACACATGCTGCTAGTGTGAGCTACTGGGAACACCGAGCCTCAGGTGCCACGCGGGGCGCCTCTCCACCCCTGCATCTCTCGCCGCGCCGCCGCCTCCCGCTGTTTACGACATGAATAATGACACCACATCGACCACAGGCGGGGCCGCGGAGACCGGTGCCGGCGCCTAGATGGAGGGGTCGCGAGGCCGCGAGGGAGGCGTGAGCATCCAGTGCGTGTTGTGCCATACACGTACTGCGTCGGAGAGCGAGGAGGAGCCCCACGACTGCTGCGGCACGCCGTTGGGCTTCTCGCCGGGGATCTCGACGGGCGTGACGCTGGTGGCTATGCCCACTTCGTCCCAGAGCGAGGAGTCCTGCATGGCCGCCATCCCGATGAGGGGGTGCGCGTGCGTGAAGCTGTATTCGTCGAGCACGGCGCTAACAGGCTGAAAAGCGGCGGCGTTACCTCCTCCTGCTCTGTCTGGGCACGAGAAGAAGTGTGTTCCATTATTACTCACATTATCCACCAAAGGGAAGGAACAAGCAACGTGGCGGCCCGTCCTGCGCCCGGGGCCTGTACTCACCTGGGCGGCCCCACACCTCGGGAACGGCGACACGTTCACTTCAGGCACACACCTTGAGGAGGACAAAGCTTAATGAGGCGCCAAGCGCCAGGCCCGCAGTGGGACTTATCTATGTGGTAGTTGTTTGTTGTGAGCGTCGGGGGATATGAGGAGGCAGGGAGCCTGTACCCAGACCCTTCACGTGGCGCCGCCTTGTCTTGTGGCAGGGCGGCACACCGTGACTTATGGCTGCTGCTCTGTCTTGCGGGGCCGAGAGCGTTATGCCATACGGCAGCACGACACATATGCACTCTTGTCTCCTTCGGTCCTTTGTGCTCTTCACTGACTGCTTCGTGAGGACTTTCAGGTATTAAAAGCAAAAAGCACGATAACAGACGCAAAGACAGCGGCTGTGCTGACAAATCGCAACAGGACGGAGGGACAGAACAGCACGGCACACCGACAAACAACACAGGCGACCAAATACACAGCTACGGACGCTTGCGAGGTGACGGGCAAACAACTCTTTCCCTGCCAGAGGTGCGCGGTGAGTGTGGAGGCGGAGGATGGAGAAGGGGACGAAGGGGAAGAGAAGAGACGAAGGGAAGCAAGTACTAGAAGACTCACTCGACAAGAAGACACGCCAACGACAGTACCAACAGCAACAGGAACAACCATACCAGTAACAACAGTAACAACGATAACAACAACAACAAAGATAACAACAACGTCAGGAACAGGTAATAAACACGGAGAATACGAGATAGAAAAGAGAAGACGGTCTTATCATCAAACCTTCCCTCATACACCCCAAAAAAGAAAAAATAGATAAAAACAAAGGAACAAACGAAACAAAAGACAAAGATGAGAGAACGTGGTCAAAGACATTACGAAGCTATACGCAGCAGCATAAAGCACTAGAAATTTATATACTAAAAAAAAAAAAATGTGAATAGAGAAAAAAGAATTAGCCGGTAAATTAGCGTTTCAATATTACTGATGAAGCATTTAAAAAAAAATCAAAAGACAGAGAGGACTGGAGTAAAGAAAAAAAAGAGGAAGGAGAGAGAAGGAAGAGAGGAGAAGAGTGGGAGCAGAGATGGACCTATAATATCATTTGGACAGTGAAGAGACTGAGCATCCGCAAACACACACACACGCACAAACAAATGAAGCGAAACTCGAGATCCAATCTGAGTATTTCTAAGTCTGTCTGGAGCAAGGCGCTAACTCATGTGACCCGCGAGATCTTTCAGCAGTAAACTTTTTGCTTCCCGACGCTTTGGTTACTTACAAAAAGGAACCGGAAGATTAGGAGGAGGAGGAAGAGTGGAGGGCGTGGGAAATGACTGAAGCGATAGAGGAGAAAAGTAGGTAGAGGAGGAGGAAACTAGGAACATGGAACAGAAAGATTAGGAGAAGAGAGGAGAGTGGGGAAGGCGTCGAAAGGAACTGAAGAGACGGTGAGGAGATGGGAGAGAAAAGTACATAGATGAAAGAGGAGAAAACTACGAAGAAGAATAGGAAGAAAAAAAGAAAAGGAGTCACTGAGCTGGAGAAGACAAGGGAGGGAGAAGAGGAATAGGTAGGAGAGAGTAAGGAAGCCATGGGAAGGAACTGCAGAGATGGGAGAGATAAGAAGCAAAATAGAAAGGAAGGACGCGAATAGGAAGAAAAAGAAAGGAGGAGGCATTGGGTTGGGAGACAAAGGAAGGAGAGGAGGAGCGGGAGACATCGAGTGACCTTCCACAAACTACATTATTTATAAGTGAATCAGGAGCGTCTTCGGTGAGCCTCGGAACTATTTTCTGAGGAAACAAAATTAAACCTCCTTCTGAATCTTTGACAGGGGAGAAAACGTTCGTCACCATCATCCTCAGACCTTCCTCTTAATCCCTCTCTCTCTCTCTTTTATTATTTTTTTTACAACAAAGGAGACAGCTCAAGGGCACAAAAAAGGAAACAATAATAAAAAAAAAGCCCGCTACTCTCTGCTCCTACAAAAAAGAATCAAAAGAGGTGGCCGAAAGAGAGGTCAATTTCCACAAGCCAGCAAGATAGACTCAACTTTTGTATCGGGGAGGCAGATCTCTCTCTCTTCGCTTTACTGTTCCCTTTCCCGCGAGATATAGATGAATAGATAGAATTATAGATAGATAGACAGCCATAGATAAATAGATTCATGAACCAGTCAATCTCTTTAAGGTCACGAACGGAGGGAAGAGAGAAGAGAAGGAAGAGGAGAGAAGAGAAAGAGGAGGAGAAAGAAGGTGAAGTGGCAGAATGAGGAGGCAGCCAGGAACGGAGAGAGAAAGAGAGGGAGAAGAGAGGAAGAAAGGAGAAAGAGAAAATCAGGGCGAAGGAAGGAATGATTGAAGGAGAACATATTAAGTCTAAACGTCGACTTCGATCGTTTATGCTTAGAATCGAATCCTGTTTGGCTTTGAGCGGCGGGAGTGAGTTATGGAAAGGTAAAGAGGTTGAGACTCCAATATGTATACCTGGAGATAGATAGATAGATAGACAGATAGATAGACAGATAGATAGTAGAGAGATAAATATACAGAGGCTATGAACTAAAGTTGTGAGTAATAAAGCACATACAAACAATACAAATAAATAAAACACACAACAAAAAATAATATAACGAACATACGCACGAAATAAAACACACACACAAAAAACAAAAAAACAAAAACGAATAAAAACAAAAATAATATTCGACCCCATGCAAGAGAGAAGAGAAGGAGATAGAAGGATAAAGAGATAAATAGATAGAGAGATAAAGAGAAAGAGACAAAAAGAGTTAAGAAAATGACGAGAAATAAGAAATGAGAGATAACAAGAAAGAAATCAAGGGAACAATGGAGAAAAAGAAAGAAACAGGGATAAAGAGAGAAAAGAAAGAGAGAAAAAACAAGAAAAACAATAGTATAATAGAGTAAGAAAGACAGACAAAAAAGAGCAAAGAAAATGACGAAAAACAAGAAAGACAAGAAAGAGAGAGAATAAGTAAAGAAAAACAAGATACTAGACTCGCTACAATAATCTACAGGACTACCAGACGCAAGGGAACACTTCAGTCAGGATCTACAAGCCGCCTACAAGCAGGAATACGGAGGCTACAGCTAGTACAGTCCACTCAGCAAGCGTCAGCGGGCCACACACACCACGCCGGCAGCCACGCGGACTCCACCGGGGGTCCGCGTCTCTGGATCAGCGGTGGGAGGGTTGGGGAAGGGAGGGGAGGGCGTGGAGGGGGCGGGGAGAGGGTGTGACACGGAGGGGGTGACACGGAGAAAGGGGTGTCATGGGGGTGGTGGGGTTCGTACGCGTGCTGCATGCTGACCTCCCCCCCCCCCCCACCCCGACACCTAAGTCCCACCTGGCTCAGTTAATCAACCGTGTCCACCTGGCGGGCCAGCTCCACCTCCCTGCCTGGCCGCCGCGCCCCTCACTAAAGGGCTCAAGGTAAGGGTGTCCAGCTTCCCTTCGCCCCTTACAGCCTTAACAAACCTAGCTCGGTATCCTCGGCTGCTTTTTTCGGTTCTAACAAATTTTTCTAAAGGTTACAAAGGAGCCTAGCGGGTTCTAACGAGTGTTTTTTCACGATCATGGTGTAGAAGCCTGGTCAAACTATCACTAGGCTCGTAAGACTACCTGTGGAAATATTACTAACACAACCTCTATGCAAGCCTTGTCGAGTGTGGGTGTAGTCCTCGAAATGTTGGAGAATTTGGGACCAGTACTGGGAACGCTTAAGTGGGTGCAGTGACGCGTTTCATGTTTCAGGGTTAAGTTTGTGTTCGTCTACTTTTTCCTTTGGTCAGTATCCGGTCTCTACTAATTTATTGACGGTATTTATCCATGTTTCAGTTCAACGCTTCACTAAACCTGTATCAGCTACACGTTTTAAGTTTCCGGTTTAAGTTTGTGTTCGTCAGTATCCGGTCTCTACTAATTTATTGACGGTATTTATCCATGTTTCAGTTCAACGCTTCACTAAACCTGTATCAGCTACACGTTTTAAGTTTCCGGTTTAAGTTTGTGTTCGTCTACTTCTTCCTTTGGTCAGTATCCGGTCTCTACTAATTTATTGACGGTATTTATCCATGTTTCAGTTCACGGCCTCACTAAACCTGTATCAGCAACGCGTTTTAAGATTTAGGTTTAAGTTTGTGTTCGTCTACTTCTTCCTTTGGTCAGTATCCGGTCTCTACTAACTTATTGACGGTATTTATCCATGTTTCAGTTCACGGCCTCACTAAACCTGTATCAGCTACGCGTTTTAAGTTTTAGGTTTAAGTTTGGGTTTTTCTGCTCCTTCCTCTGGTCATCATTCCGCTTTTTTTCATATTTATTCTGACGTCATTTATTCACAGGCTTCATTTCCCTATCTTACTAAACCTGGATACAGCGACTCAATTATGGTTCAGGTTAAATTCTTGTTCGTCTGCTTCTTCCTTTCATTATTATCCTGTCTTTTTATTTATTTTTATTCTAACGATATTTATTCACCTACATCACTTCACAGCCTGACTAAATCTAAATAAACGACACTCTTTTATTTGAGGTTGAAATTGGACTCTATATCCTCCACATTCTGACACGGTACTTATATTCCAGCTTCAGTTCACAGTCTCCCTAAAAACATGTATCAGTGGCGTGTTTCTCGATTTTAGGCTGAATTTTAACTCTACTACCTCGCTTTCCTCCATCTCCGTCCTTGTTTATCCATTCTGCTGGGATTTATTTATCAGCATCAATTCACAGCCTCAATAAAAGTCAATCAGCGACATGGCCTTTAATTTTAAGCTGGACACGGACTGTACTCTCTCCATTTCACTATTCTCCCTTTTAACTTATTCATCCTGTCGCTCTTTATCCGCCAGCTTGTCTCTCAGCCTTATTTAACCTTAGCTGGGAACCGTTCTCGTGTGTGTAGCGAGGTGTTAGTTTTGTTTTATGTTGAATTTTAACTCATTTTTTTTTACAGCGGAGTCAGCTCAAGGGCACAAAAAAAGGAATTAATAATAAAAAAACCCCGCTAATCACTGCTCCTAAAGGCAACCCTGACCACATTTCCCTTAATTTTAGAGTAGACCCCCTTAAACCTCATCCCCGGCAACCCTAACCCCATTTTCTTCCTGTACCTCTTCCATTAAACCATTGTTCTTCTCTCTATTAACATTCCCTAACTTAAAACAAAGTCCTAACTCTTATTTATTTATCTCAAGAATAAGTAAATGCATACGTTTTAATTTTAAGGCAACCCCCCCTAAAAAGCGTTTGAGGAGTGGCCGCAAGATAGGTCATTTTGCTCTTTTTCGGTTTCATTTATTAATTTTGACGCTCTTGATCAAACAGCTTCTCTCTCTACCTCACTAAACCTAAACCGGGAATCGTTCTTTTATTTCAGGTTGGATTCGTACCTCTATTTACCTTAACATTTGTCTTTTCCGTCTTAATTTATCTATTCTGTCGCTATCTATTCATCAACTTACCTCGCGAATTGACTAAATCTAAACCAGGCATCGTTCTCGTATCTAGCAAGGCGTTCTTTTATATTATTTCAGGATGGATTCGTTCTCTACCTTAACATTCTTCTTTTTTTCCGTCTTTATTTATCTATCCTAACGCTTTTTTATTCACTAGATTATCTCATGACCTCACTAACTCTACACCGGGTATAATTTTTTTTTATTTCTACTTTTTGAGATTAGTTTCTACGCCACATGATTCTTTTTTTTTTTTTTTGCAGTAGAGGAAGCAGCTCAAAACAAAACAAAAAAAGGGCAAAAAAGAATAAAAAAAGACCCTTAAAACAAAACAAAAAGACCGTACAATTTAACACGAGTAAAAATGACGAAAGAGAAAGAAAATGATAAAAAAATAAAGAGAATGTAAGAGAGAGAATGAGATATCTAAAAATCAATAAACAATAACAAAACAAAAACAAGATAAAGTCCTGCTCCTACAAAAGCGGCCTCTCCTTCCATTTTCATCAGTAGGAGGGGCGTCTAGCGGGCTGTTTTGTTGTTTATGTTTTTTGCCCTTGAACCCTAAAACCAGCTTATCTGTCCCTTTCATCCATCTATCCGTCAATTAAACAAGCTATTCACGTATCAGCCTCTCTATCCCTTTATCCATTTACATATTTATCGAAGCAGCTATTCATTTATCGTCCCATCTATCAGTCTATCTGTAAATAAATTCCTGGCGCTAGATATCCAGCCTTGAGAAACGTCAGGTCTGTCCTCGCGCGGCTGGCCATCGTGTAACATTCATATCAACCACTCTCTTGTTGTGAAATAAAATATAGAAGTGAGTGGCCAGAGGAGAGGTCGATTTCGGATGGAGAGGTGATGATTTAGTTTCACCGTTCTCGTCACCGGAGTAAAAAGGTTAACTCAGAATCGATCCCTTGCCATGACGCTGCTTATACAGTGTGACGAGGTGAGAAGTTGATTGCGTCACGTCGCCTTTTTTTTTTTTCTCTCTCTCACGTGTGCTTGACATGATTTGGCATTTATTCACACGCTTATTTTTTTTTTTTGTATTGCTTGAATATTTAATAGTGCTTTAAGTTTATGATTTTTAGATATCTCTTTCTTTCTCTCTTTCTTACTTTCTCTTTCTTTTCTTCTCTTTTACTCGTGTTAAGTTAGAGGGTCTGTTTTTGTTTTAATGGACTTTTGTTTCTTCTTTTTTTGTCCTTGAGTTGTCTCCTTTACTGTAAAAAAACATGTTTGTGGACTATTTTCTACGTTTTTTGTTTACTTAATATTCTACGTTCTTAGTCCGGCGATTATATATATTTTTTTTCCATTGAACTCTGACGCATATATTTGTTCTCTTTTCGTAGAGCGTAACAGCTAATACTTCTAAAACACTGTAAAGTCTTATCCACGTATGAATCATTCTTATTTGTAACCTGTATTGGCTGAACCGTAACGGATGGTCAATAAACCTGTCTATTTATCTATCCTTCTACATATTTATCTATCTATCGACCTATTTAATCATGTATCGATCTGTCTCTGCATCTATCCGGAGTTGTGTTGCGGGTGTTACATATTATATCACCAGTTCAGTGTTGCAGCCGTTCCAGCGTTGCAGCCGTATGGTCAATAAAACCTGTCTATCTCTCCTTTCATCCATCTATCTGTCAATTCAACTAGCTACTTACGTATCGATCTCTCTATCCCTTTATCCATCAATCTATTTACCGAAGCAGCTATCCATTTATCGACCTAACTCTCAATCTATCCGTATTTATGTTCCTGGCGTTACATATCCAGCCTTGAGAAGCGTCAGGTCTGTTCCTCGCGCGGCTGACCATCGTGTAACATTCATATCGGCCGCTCCCTTGTCTGAATAGCATAGGCGGGGCTGCGAGCGGTCGTAAGGGGCGGCAGCGTAGCCTGGCCGACGTTATTGTGAGGGCCGACTGAGGCTAGCTAGGCGGAGGGAAGCTGGAGCACACGAGGGGATGACGACCAGGAGGGAGGGAAGGAGAATACTGGTGACTGAGGGCGGGAATTTGGGAGGGAGGGAGTATAATGGTGAGAAAGGGCGTGGGGGATGGTATAGGGAGGGAGAGGGAATTTTATATGGGGGAAAAGGGGAGGAACGGAGTGTTATAGGGAGAGAAGGGAAGGAAGGAGGGAGTATATAGGGAAGGGGAAATGGTTGTGGAAGGGAGGATGCTGATGGTTCGGATGGGCTTACTGAGGGGGGCGTGAGGGATGGGAAGGGGTGACGGGGTGTGTCTGACTTTCCTGAGAGGGGGGCGGGGAGCGTCCACTATCATGCCTAAAGGGTGGGGGGAGGGGGGAAGCAAAGGGGGGCAGACAGGGGGGAACTATATTACGGGTTATGAAGGGATGCTGCTTTAGGGGAGGGGAGTGGGGGGGGCTGGGGGTGGGGGTGAGGGGTTAAGCTTTCCAGGTGAACTCGGAATCAGCATGAGCCGGGTGAGGGGTGGGTGGGTAGGGGGGTTCCCGGGGGTCCCGTGGGCGGGGTCACGAGGCTTACCGCGGGCGTGGTGGGCGTAGCAGCCTCGGGGTCGGTCACCTCGGGGGCGGCCGGGTTGAGTGCCGGCGTGAGGCCATTGTTGTCGCCGTTCTGGGGGGTCTTAGGAGGTATCTTGCGCACAGAGTTGGTGCCATAACTCACATTGTTAGCCACGGAGTTGCCCTCGGACTGGAGGTCGCCGTTGGTGTGGGGTCCGCTGTGCGAGGCGGCGTCCGAGGAGGCGAGGGAGTCCACGTGGGTCATCTCGGTGCCCTGCGACGAGCGGCCACTTACGTGTGACTGATTGTCAGGGCGAGGGTCGGGGGCGAGGCCGTCCGAGCGGTAGGTCTCGACGCGGCCGTTCTGGGGCTTGGTGGCGTCCAGGAGCACCTTGAGGGAGGCGATGGCGTGCAGCTGCGTCGCCTTCTCGTCCACCTTGCCTGCAAGACACACGGGCGTCAGGGAGGGGGGACGGCGGGGGGTTGGGTGAGAGGTGTACTGACACACACACACACACACACACACACACACACACACACACACACACACACACACACACACTTTTTCCACTCTCTCTCTTAAAAACACAAACAAACACTCTTTTAAATACACACACACACACACACACACACACACACACACACACACACACACACACACACACACACACACACACACACACACACACACACACACACCTCTACTCCTCTATATCCATCAAACAAGCATGCAGATATGCACCAATATTGAACACAGACAGTATCAGATGACTATTGGCTATCGTATGGTAAACACAGACGTTGTACAGACTCATGAGACAAAGCCTTGGTGCAGGACCCACGGACTGACCCATGGACTGACTCATGGGAAACTCACGCAAACGGTCTCCGAAGGGTAAAGAGAAAACGAACCGCCACACGCCTTGACATGAGTCGCAGTTATAAAAAGGGACTTCGCGTGGAGTCTTCTCTTAATAAATGGATAAGTTCACATGTTTTCACTGCTAGCTAGAGGGAGTTTAAGTTCAGGTACGCAGCAGCAGGAAAGGTCACTGAGTTCACTTGCTTTCACTGCTAACGAGAGGGACTCCAAGCTCTGGCAGGCCCCAAATGGAGTGTTCAGTGGGTTTCGTGTGTTCCGTGCGGCAGGGAGGCGTGTGTGCTGCATTCAACGGCCTCACCCTTTGCCCGCGCGTGTGTGAATGTTTCATGAGGTTCTCTGGAGGTTTCTTTTCGTTGAGGGGAGAGATTACGTAAACTGAAGTGAGACAGGAAGGGGACAGTGAGGGAGGGAGGAAGGGAAGGAGGAGGGAGCTGCCTTTCTTTTTCTTTACATTTGAGGAGTGGCGTTGCGTAACCATGATGAAGAGGGGGAGGTACTTTGGTAGGGGGACTGTTTGTTCTTGGGCGGAGGAGGAATTTTATGTTTTTTTTTAAGGGAAGGAGTGAAGAAAACTGTTTTGACGGCAAGAAAACCTCATTTAACTTTGAACTTCCTGAGGTGAGCCAAAGGACTTTCTTTACGAGGAGGAGGAGGAGGAGGAGGAGGAGGAGGAGGAGGAGGAGGAGGAGGAGGAGGAGGAGGAGGATGACGAGGAGGAGGAGGAAGGGGAGGAGGATGATTTGGATGAGGATGAGGATGACGAAGAGGAGGAGGAAGAAGAAGAAGAGGGTCAGGAGCAGGAGGAGGATGAGGAGTTGGAGGAGGATGGGGATGAGGATGAGGATGAGGATGAGGAGGATGGGGAGGAGGAAGAAGAGGAGGAGGAGGAAGAAAAAGAGGATCAGGATCAGGAGGAGGAGGAGGAGTTGGAGGAGGAAGAGGAGGAGGAGGATGGGGGTGAGGATGAAGAGGAAGAGGAGGAGGGAGAAGAAGAGGATCAGGAGCTGGAGGAGGAGGAGATGGAGGAGGAGGAGGAAGATCGGAGGAAAGGAGGAAAAGAATCCCATGCAACTGTCTCGTATGAAGTAGTGTGATGGAAAAACTCATAAAACTTTCGACACAGGAACAACTTTTACTCGAATGTGAGATTTCTCCATCCCTCTTATTTTGCGATTCTTCATGAGTGTGTGTTGACGCCTCAGGGAATCGACTCATGGCTATGGGGAGCTGAATCGGACTTGGGTGGGGAGGAGGAGGGTTTTGCAGCGCTGACTAGAAGGGGCACGGAAGCACAGAAAGGAGTGAGAGTCGTGATGCAGAGACCGTCAGCATGTAGTCAGCGGCCAAAGAGAGTCAGCAGCGACGCCAAGTCACTCTCGAGGAGGTCACGAGGCCGGTTAGCCGAGCAGCTTTAAGACGAAAAAAAAACCCTGCTAACTAATGTCGCCTGTTATATTTCTCTCCGCCTCCTACATCGCGTATTGGCCTCTGTGACGCGTGGAATCCCTCCGTAAGAATTGATGATGCTCCAAAGGGGATTTAATTGCACGTGGAAACCCAGATGGGCTTCCCCGAGGCGATTCACCATTCAGGACATACATTCGCCATCCTCGCGTTTCTGTGTGAGGCGCTGCTCTGCCTTTGAGGAGCTTGACTACTGGATCGGCTGACTACATGTCCTGGTGACCTCATCGAGTTGGTCCCTCTCTAAAAGAAGAGGAAAAAAAAAAGGGTCGGACTCAGCACTGCACGGACAGCACAAAGGGTTGGGTTCGTGTGTCTGGCACGCGGGATCGCCAGCACCGTCGTGTCAACACTATTCGCTGCGCTGACTTGTGTTACGCAACGGGGATGTCGTTATGTTGGCATTACAAAATACACAGAGGAATAAAGGGTCTTTTACTTCAGGCATTTCATAGCCACTGGTTTGCTTCCATTCATAGGGACAAGGGGCATCTCATTCAACCGGAGACTGGGGAGAGGGGTCTCAAGACAAGGCAAACACCGCATACGGAGATGCTTTGGTGTGAGGTCGGGGCGAGCGTCCGTCGTCGTGTGGCGAAGCGGCGAGCAACGGCCAGGCGCGGCGGCCGCCAGCCAGCGCCGCCGCGGGACAGATCATGCAGCAGTCACGGCCAGGCGCGGAATCTTGCAGCAGAGACAGAGGCACAGGAGAATGGGAGGGGGAGGGAGACGCGGAGGCGGAGAGAGAAGAGAGAAGAGAAGAAAAGAAAAGAAAAAGAAAAAGAAGAAGAAAACAATAGATAAGAGAGAGAGAGAGAGAGAGAGAGAGAGAGAGAGAGAGAGAGAGAGAGAGAGAGAGAGAGAGAGAGAGAGAGAGAGAGAGAGAGAGAGAGAGAGAGAGAGAGAGAGAGAGAGAGAGAGCGAGAGAGAGAGAGAGAGAGAGAGAGAGAGAGAGAGAGAGAGAGAGAGAGAGAGAGAGAGAGAGAGAGAGAGAGAGAGAGAGAGAGAGAGAGAGAGAGAGAGAGAGAGAGAGAGAGAGAGAGAGAGAGAGAGAGAGAGAGAGAGAGAGAGAGAGAGAGAGAGAGAGAGAGAGAGTAAACGAAAAAGTTGGAAATACGTGAATGAAAATACATAGAGGGGGAAAAAAATAGAAACAAAGTTGGCATACCGAAAACAAACTGGGCTGTAGATCAATGAAAAATAATAGAAAAGATGCAATTCAAGGAGAAGCTTATGAATTTAAATCAAAACAACCTCGTTCCGTATTCCCAACCATAACAAGACACTCAAGAAAACAAGAATTCATTAAAAAGAAAACAAGACGCGGGGAAACGAGAATAAAGTCGAGAATAAAGAGAATAAAGTCGAAATCAAACAAAGAAAACCAATAATGAGATAGAAAAGGAAGGCAGATGATGCTTATAAGTTCAAAAGCTTCCCAGATAATAAGAACGAGAATGATAAAACAAAACAAAAACAAAAAAAAACAGAGTCGTAGAGGAGACTTACCGACACGTCATCAAGAGGGAAGGTGGCGGACGGACGGGACGGACGGGGAGGTGAGGAAGAGGAAAGGTGAGAGAAAGGGATTGAGGGAGAAGGAGAGGACGCAGCGACAAACACAAGGACGACAGACAGACAGAGAGACATGGGCGCGAACAAGCCACGCACACACACACACACACACAGAGTAACATGAAGCGTCTGTTGAGCAGCCAAACTTCATTCCCTTGTCCTCCCTTCCCTTCCCTCCCATTCCTCCCCCTACAAGTGTGTTACGAGGCAGAGAAATAACAAAAACAAAGTGACTTGAGGCCAAACAAACACACACAATAAGGGGGAAGACAGTCTTTTCCTCTTCACTTCTTCCTCCTCCTTCCTCTTTCCTTCCTCTATCCCTTTCTTCCCCTCCTCCTCCTCCTTCTACCTTCCTTCCCGTCAGCTCCCTCCTCCTCCTCCTCCACCTTGGCCAACTTTGGACAGGGAAAAGAAAACACAAAAAGACAAACTACGTGGACAGTGAGGGTCAGATGAAGGGTCAAGGTGGGACAGTCTGTGTGTGAATGTATGTTTGTGTGTCTGTCTGGCTTTCACGCACACGCACACGCACACACACACACACATGAAAGCGACACAAGCTTAAAACACAGAGACACGTACAGCCACACACATAAAGCGAACACCGTTAACACACACACACACACACACACACACACACACACACACACACACACGCACACAAACGCAGACACACACATTTATGGACGTCAGTGTATGAGGTGTAGGAAGAGGAGAAAGAGGAGGAGGAGGAAAAGGGGACTCGAAGAAAGGGGAGAAGGGAGGGAATGGGGTATGTTTCTTTGGTCGTCGTGGTCAAGGAAGGGAGGAGGGATGGCAAGGGACCGCGGAGGGGAGAAATCTCATGTCCAAGTATAAAGAAAAAATGCGGATGACAGGACATGAAGAGTATCAAGGCCACTAGTAAAAAGCAGCACCTTCTCTTATAGTCCGAGGGGGAACTTAGACAAAAACTCACACACACAAAAAAAATCAGACTTGAGGGGAAACGATAGAAAAAAAACTTCCCTTCTTGATTTAGATAAACAGGCCAAGGGGAAAAAAAAGGAATAAAAAGGAGGAAAAAAACAACAGGCCGAGGGAAAGAAGTATCAGTAGAAAAAACACGCATAAAAGTAGCGAAAAGGAGAGAGAGAGATAAAAAAGTAGCCTCCCATTGAGTAAAAAAAAGTATGAGTAAACAGGGACAAGGATGAGTAGTAGTAGTAGTAGTAAAGGTCATAGGAGATTCATGAGTGGAGCGCCTCATCTAACAAAGGGAAGCCATGCAAAAATGGTGCCAAAATAGTTCACCATATGCAAAAAACACAGACGGTATATATATAGATATCGACTAACACCTAAACTATGGCTTGGGGCATGCGGAATATACAACTTTACCGGGTTCCTCCTCGAGCCCTGAAACATTGAAGAGAAAATGTGAGATCAGCTTGTGGCGTGGCATGAGAGGGGACGGAGGTGGTGAGGTGGAGAGGATGAAGTGGGTGAGTTGAGGGTATGCTTTGTGGGTGAGTGGGTGAGTGAGTGAGTAGAATAGTTAGTGTGTGAGTGAGTGAGTGAAAGAGTTAGCGTGTAAGTGTTTGAGTGAGTGAATGAGAGAGAGAGAAAAAAAACCCCCGGTGTCGTGAGATTTTGGAATATAAATGAGAAAGAAGGTTTAGACATCCACTTCCGTCCATCGTATTGTCTTTTATGAACACACACAAACACACACACACACACACACACACACACACACACACAAACACACACACACAATTCCCTTCCCCACAAGCACACACACACACGCACACACACACGACGTTCGGAAGAGGAAGACTTAACCACTAATAGCAGACATTCACTTATTTCTTAACGAGATCGGTGCTGATGGAAAAGTGAAATCTGGAGCCCAATTCTAGACGGTGACGAGATTAAGAGATGAGAGACGCTGAAGAGGCCTGGATGGGAGGCGGAGGAGGGAATGAAAGATGAGTGGATGAGTGGCTCTTCTTCCAGCTGAGAGGCATCACTTACTCAGCGCGGGGGAGAGAAGAGGAGCAAAAAAAGCAGAACTCGTTTCAGTTTTGAGGGTGGAGTTCTTTGAGGATTGACTAGACGTGGTGGAGGTGGTAGTGGTGGTGGTGGTAGTAGGGAGGGTGTAATACTAAACTAGGCTAGACTTACACAAAACTGCTTCCCTGCTGATGGAGGAAAGGTGAGTCAGATATTGGCATCGGGAAGTTTACTTATATATACACACGAGGAGGTAAAGGCGGAGATATCATGTGGTCGGGAGGGGGACAGAGTTTAGTTAAGCCGAGGTGGGTGCTGAGGGGGCTTAGATGGTGTTCCCCGCGCCACACAGAGGAGGAGGGAGCGTGGGGGTGTTGGGGGGATCGGGGGGCGGTGGCTGGGGGAATGCAGGGCCCCTAATCCAGCCACTGTCGAGTCCCCAAATCAGGACACCTCTTTGCTGGGGCCTTCGAGGTACACAACCATTGGGGGACACAGCAGAGGGCGAGGCAGAGGGACGGTGACTGTACAAGGGGTCTACAGGAACAGCTTCGGTCCCTCTCAGGCTCGGTGCAAACACACAGATATAAACTTTCAGAGAGGTGGATGGCTCGAGAGGGTGTAAGATAATAATAATAAGTAAGTACGTACGTTTGTCTACAAGCACAATAAAAAAGAGTATATATAAAAATTGTCATACACATACATACTAGACAAGGAGTGGGGGAGAAAAGTTACGGTTACGTTAATAAAAACACACACACACACACGCACACACCAAGATAACAAGTAAGTGAATAAGTAAGTGAACACGTGTTGGAAATGTACAGGGAAGACAACGAGGAACAACGACAACAACACACAGAGAGAGATTGGTACGCTTATTTAAGGAGTACAGGAGTTACCCCATTACTACCATTTTTCAAGAGGAAGCTGCAGGCGAGACGAGACGAGACTAGACGGAAAACAGTTGAGACGAGACGAACCAACACGCGACTCTGAAAGCAGTGCACCAACGCGATAGGAAGGGAAGGAGATGAAGAGGAGAGAAGAAGAAAGACGGGAAGGAGAGGCGGAAAAGGGAAAGAAAGAGAAGGAAAGGGACAGAGAATAAGGCAATAAGGCTACACGAGGCGGCGAGGCGACAGATACGGGGGACAAACACGATTATCTGAACGGACTCATCGGCGACTTTTCTTTCTAGTACCGACGAAGGTGACGGTGTTTGAGAGAGAGAGAGAGAGAGAGAGAGAGAGAGAGAGAGAGAGAGAGAGAGAGAGAGAGAGAGAGAGAGAGAGAGAGAGAGAGAGAGAGAGAGAGAGAGAGAGAGAGAGAGAGAGAGAGAGAGAGAGAGAGAGAGAGAGAGAGAGAGAGAGAGAGAGAGAGAGAGAGAGAGAGAGAGAGAGAGAGAGAGAGAGAGAGAGAGAGAGACGGCTTTCGATTCAGACATAACACCAGCGAATCAAATTATACCAGTCTTCCATGGAGAACTTCAGAGCAACACTTGAACTAAAACCTGACGACATACGAACTTGTACTCACCAGTCACTCAGATCACCTGACAAACCCATTATGCAGCGAGAACTACGACAATAGCCAATTCTACAACAACAACATCTACCATGACTACTACTACTACTACTACTACTACTGCTACTACTACTACTACTGCCGCTGCTACTACTACTACTACTGCCGCTGCTACTGCTACTGCTATCACAATCACTACAAGTACCAGAAAAATCAGCATCATCACAGCAAAATCTTAACCTCATCCGCTTATACTTCCATAAAATTAGACTTTCATGCACTGACCTCGTGGTATTGGGGTTCTCTCTCTCTCTCGCTGACCCACATGTTCGTAATTGTTAAGTATGAAACCAATCTACATCAGGAGACTTAATAGCGGCGGCACTAAATGAAATGCGACTAGACAGCACCGTAGAGTTTTACACCATTCCTCGGCAATTACGATTATCTGAGTTTAAGGTCGGTATTACAAGACACTTTCGCCTCTCACATCAGCTATTTCTAAAGGTTAAAGAGGGGACCAATCGTGTTCCAATGAATGTTTCTTTAGGTTCACGGTACAGAAGAAGGGTCAAACAACCACCAGGGTGTTAAAACTACTCCTGGAAATGCCCAAAACTCCTACGAAAGCCTTGTCAAATATGTGAACTTGAGAGGCGAAATGTTTTAAAATACGACCCTTAGTGTTAAAGAAAAAAATTATGACAAGTGAAAAATAGTGTAGCTACCCAACCAATATTTCAGTCTTTCCTTTCGGCGTGAACTTATGAATCAAGACCTGTGTTCGTGAGTTCGTTGGTTCGCTGTGTGTTTTCCGAGCAGACTCATCGTGGCCGTTGGCCAAGAAATACGTCCGCAGCTTCCTCACTGACCTCCTCCAACAATATTTTCTGGTCTGAGGAGGCGGACTCTTTACAGTTAATGCGGCAAATATCGAGTAATTACCTACTTTTTAACTATACAAATATAAATCATCACCTGGAATTCTATATAAACCTTTCCGGCGTGGTGTTAGTGGGGGAAGAAATACGAATTAAGAGGGTAGAAAGATATACTACTATATAATTGTTTTCGTCTCCCTTGTTTCTCGTGGGACATCGCTGCCAACAAGTGGAATCAACAAGTCAGACAGACGACGAAGGAGGGAAGCTGGCGAGGATAAAAACCCGGACTCCTAAAAACGAAAGGAAGGTGGTCCGGAAACAGCAAATGACGGCTAGTTGGCAGGGTGGTGAGAGAGAGAGAGAGAGAGAGAGAGAGAGAGAGAGAGAGAGAGAGAGAGAGAGAGAGAGAGAGAGAGAGAGAGAGAGAGATAGAGAGAGAGAGAGAGAGAGAGAGAGAGAGAGAGAGAGAGAGAGAGAGAGAGAGAGAGAGAGAGAGAGAGAGAGAGAGAGAGAGAGAGAGAGAGAGAGAGAGAGAGAGAGAGAGAGAGAGAGAGAGAGAGAGAGAGAGAGAGAGAGAGAGAGAGAGAGAGAGAGAGAGAGATATTCATGGTGCTCTCATCCGTGACTGCTTTCCGTAAGACATGGTTTGCCACAGAGCTCGTAAGGGAGAGAGCGATGAACATTACGCTGCTTAGGCCCTAATGAAACACTAGATGTCTATTGCGGCTATTATCATTATTATTATTATTATTATTATTATTATTATTATTATTATTATTATTATTATTATTATTATTATTATTATTATCATTATCTTATCATTGTATTATTGTTGTATATGTTATTGAGATGTATAATTAGTCTCTTTACATTATGTCTTTATAAGGTTTTGGATAATTTATAAAAGTGTTGGAAAAGAATATAAAAAAAGAGGTTAAGGCAAAGTGGGTTAATCCAGGTCTTCTGACAGGCTTACACTGATTCACACCTGATTAATTTAGGTCTTCTGGCTTCTGGAGAGGAATTTTACGGTGCTTTCTTATGCGCTAAATTAAGTTCTTTCGTGTTTTCGTCTTTTCTGATTCGTTGTAGATTCTCCTCTTTCTCTTTCACTTTCTCGATGGATAAATAGATAGGTTGATACATAGCCCTTTTGTCTTCTGATACTGTAAAAAAATAATAGTCCAGTAACAGCGAGCTCCATTCACAACGCGATGAGGAGGAAAAAGATTCTCCTCTTTCTCTTTCACTTTCTCGATGGATAAATAGACAGGTTGATATAAATCCCTTTTGTCTTCTGATACTGTAAAAAAAAAATCCAGTAACAGCGAGCTCCATTCACAACGCGATGAGGAGGAAAAAGGAGCGTAGGGAGACAACAACTGGCGGGGAGGGGAAGGGAGGGCGACCATATCCTGATCCTCCCTTTATTGGCGCGGGGCAGTAAATCGTCGTGGAGGGGATAAAACTGTCAATTTATGTGACCGTCGGTTGAAAAAGTCGCCTATTAATGTGTGTTTACTGCCAGTCGTTGTCATTACTTACGGCGGAGCGTTAGACAGGCGGACAGCAGCTCAAATTCTTCATGTACCTACTGCTCGTGTTGTCCAGCTGTATCTATATTTCTAGCTCTATGCTCATATCTGTAGCTACGTTCTTGCTTTTTTGTTTATATATTTACTTGTCTTTTTATCTACATCTATATATCTATTTGTCAGTCTATCTGTAGCTACGTTCTTGCTTTTTTGTTTATATATTTACTTGTCTTTTTATCTACATTTATATATCTATTTGTCAGTCTATCGGTAGCTACGTTCTTGCTTTTTGGTTTATATATTTACTCATCTTTTTATCTACATTTATATATCTATTTGTCAGTCTATCTGTAGCTACGTTCTTGCTTTTTTGTTTATATATTTACTCATCTTTTTATCTACATTTATATATCTATTTGTCAGTCTATCTGTAGCTACGTTCTTGCTTTTTTGTTTATATATTTACTTGTCTTTTTATCTACATTTATAGATCTATTTGTCAGTCTATCGGTAGCTACGTTCTTGCTTTTTGGTTTATATATTTACTTGTCTTTTTATCTACATTTATAGATCTATTTGTCAGTCTATCGGTAGCTACGTTCTTGCTTTTTGGTTTATATATTTACTTGTCTTTTTATCTACATTTATATATCTATTTGTCAGTCTACTAATGTTTCGTGTGACAGGTCGGGACACCAGCACAAAGCGAATCCGGCTGAGTATCTTGACCCTTCCCGCGAGGCAGGCGACGACGAAGGCTGAGGACAGAGGGCAGGGGACTAAGGCATCGCATCACACAGCAGGGCGCCGCTTTTCCTGCCCGACGCCTCCACCAGATCGTTTATGAAGCATCGATATAATAAATGACACGCCCCGCTGAGCACAAAAAGCCTAACCCCGAGGAGCCTATTACTCTGCGGCGTCAGGTGCACGCTTCTTCCCTCCCCACGCTGGATGATATATGGCAGCCGTGTCCGCCTCGCCTCGCCTGGCCCGGGCCGCAGCGCCGAGCTCCGAGTGGCCCAGCCCGCCCTTGGCGTTGATACCACCCACTAAAATTTATGGTCGCCCGTCGAGGACACTGACTGAGAGCCTCATACATAAAGGGATTTCAATAAGCAGCCTCGGGTCTCGGGAAATATTAAGGTCTTCTCCAGCCCTCTTTGTGCAGGTGCGCGGCTCCTGACCCACATCTGGAGTCTTCATCATCTCGCCATTCATGAGCCAGTGAATACACAAACGCCTCATATTCACCGCCACCACAATCGTTGGTAACTGCAGACGCGGCAGAATGTATAGAACGGCTGCTAGAGGCGGAGGGAACACTAGGGAAAGCTGTAGCGGCGGCGGTGGCAGTGGCGGTGGCTGTGTAGGCGACGATCGCGGCGGTGGCAGCGGCAGCGGCGGCGGCGGCGGCGGGGGCAGTAACAGCAGCAATGGCAGCAGCAGGAGCAGCAACAGCAGCGGTAGCAGTAGTGGTAGCAGGGGGCGGCGGCGGCGGCGGCGGCGGGGCCTGAACTCACACGAGGACCTGAACTCACTCACCGTCATGCAGCGGGTCGATGGTGTGGATCATCAGCTGCAGGAGTCCATGCCTGAACTTGGTGCCGGAGTGGAGAACGGCGGCCGAGGGGCGTCGCTCCCCCCGCTGGGCTGGCTGGGGGCCCGCCGCGTGCTGCGTCACGGAAGAGAAGACACAAGTTAGTCTACAGAGCCGCCGGCAGCATGCAAGGCGTGGATAAGTAACAAAATAAAGGTGTCAGTGTTGTGATGCCGTGACGGTCTGCGGCATAGGGATGGACGATGTGAAGTGAAGGGAGTGTTAGTGGAGGAGCTGAAGGAAGGGAAGGTAAGGAAAGGAAAGGGAAAGGGAGAGAAGGGAAGGGAAAAGGAAGGTCTGCAAAAGGAAATGGTGCCGAGGGATGGAAGCGCAAGGAAGGGGAGGGAAAGTAAGGGAAGGGGAAAAGAAAACAGGGAAGGGAAGGAAAGTGGAAAAAGGGAATAGGAAGAACGGGAAAGGAATGGAAGTGAGTCTCGACAAGCTTCAATAATAAAAACGACTTAGCGACGCCTTTAAGCTGGTATTGCCGTCTGGAGGAGAAGGAGGAGGAGGAGGAGGCGAAGTAGGAAGAGGTGGAGGAGGAGGAGGAGGAGGAGGCGATGAAGCTAAAGGAGTAGGAGGAGGAAGAGGAGGAGGAGATACATCACTCATGCAAACGTGGTGATGGAGTAAATACATGAAGGTGAAGGAGGTGGGGAAGGAGAGGCCTTGCGTGGGCGCCTCAGTGATGACATTTTGACGATGCAGGAAAGGCGTGAGATGGAGGAGGACGAGGCGACTTATATAACGTGACGGGGAGAGATGGATTCGGTGGGGCGGGGTGTGTTATCTCTCTCTCTCTCTCTCTCTCACGATAAAAAGGCAAAATGTTACTCTACTACTGTGTGTGTGTGTGTGTGTTTGTGTGTGTGTGTGTGTGTGTGTGTGTGTGTGTGTTATTGTGTCTATTTGTGTTTCTAATATATATTCTCGTGGAGTCTCAATGTAAAACCGAGAGAGAGAGCGAGCGTAAATTTTCCATCCAATTCGGGAAGTGACAGAAAGGAGCATCACAGAATCAATTTCCAAACACACACACACACACACACACACACACACACACACACACACACACACGCACCATTAGGCACAACATATACACAGCCATTAACGATACGAATCTCTGGAAATATTGCTGTGGACGGGAAATGTTTGTACCGGGGCGGAGGAGGAAGCGGAGAAGTCTCGAATGGAAGTGGCGGTGGTGGAGGGGGTGGAGGGGGGAAGGAGGGGGAGCGTTTGAGTGGTTCAGGAGATATGATAAATAAGTTCTGATGTGTAGGAAAAGCTCTCTCTTGTAACACGATAAAGAATGGGAGTTGGAGAAGGTTGTGTTTGGAAAGGTGATATGATTAAAAATGTGTGTGTGTGTGTGTGTGTGTGTGTGTGTGTGTGTGTGTGTGTGTGTGTGTGTGTGTGTGTGTGTTTGTGTGTGTTTGTTCTCTCTCTCTCTCTCTCTCTCGTAAATGTCACCAAATCATTCACGTTTTTTTTTTTTACCATTTTTTCCTTCCATTTGCGTTCCAATAATGTCACCTTTTTTCTTAGTTTCCCTTTCATCAGTCTCCGTAGCTGTCCCCTTTTTTTTTTTTACTAATTTTTTACTTGTTCCCTTCCTCTCCCTCTTTCCTCCGTCATCACACCAGCATCTACTACAACAACATCGGCAACATCTTCTCTCATTTCTAACTTGTTCCATTCTCTTTATCAACTCTTCTACTTTTCTATTCTTCTATCCCCTTTCCTTTCCCTTCTATTGCTTTTCCCTTTCCTTCCCTTCCTTTCCCTTTCAATCGCTTCCATTCCCTTCCATTTAACATCATTTCCATCTTCCTTCCTTCCTTCCTTCCTTCACCAAACACCAAAACATCATCACTACCCTATATTCTCCATCATCATCTTCACAACCTCTTCCTCCATCTACACATTTTCCTTTCGCTTCCCTTTGTCAGTTTCCTTACAGCTTTCTCTTTCTTTACTTATTTTTAACCTGTTCCTTTCTTCTTCCTTTTTTCTCCTCCATCACATATAAACACTATATAGTCACAACAGTTCTCCCCCTTTTTTTTATGCCTATCTTTAACCTGTTCCCTTATTCTCTCTCTTCCTGCATCACCACACACCCCATCACCATCACCATATCTGACCCATTATCATCTTAACTATCTCTTCCTCCATCTACTATACTCCTTTTTTAGACAACACAATACAGATTTTCTCTTCCTTTCCCTTTCTCAAGTCTCCTCGGCTCTCCTTTTCTTTTCGTATCTTTAACTTGTTCCGTTCCTCTTTTTCTTCCTCCCCTATCATCATCATTACCACACCACCACCAACACCATATCGTCTCCATCATCTTCCCTCCCTCCTCCTCCTCCTCACCCTACAACACCCCTTCACTATACCCACCACCATCACCACCCCGTCTACCTCCCAATACGGATCTTACGCCTCATCCACGGCACCATCATAACCTCCCCGCCAATAAACAACAAACTACGCCATTACGCCATAAAGGACGATATTAAAACACACACACACACACACACACACACACACACACACACACACACACACACACACACACACACACACACACACACACACACCTTCCCTTCCACCCCCCACACATGCAATGAGAAAGATGAAAATTGTGAGCGAAAGGAGGAAGAGGAGAAGGAAGTATGTCGATATTGACGGAGGGGAAAGAAATAAAAAAGGGTTATGTGTGAGTTTTGTTGTATAAGTCCAGCCGCCTACGAACATACGGCAAGCTTTTACGCTCACACACATGCCCCCCACCAACCCACACACACTCACACACACACACACACACACACACACACACACACACACACACACACATACATCAATACCGTCGCCAACCTTATAAGCGAGTGCGTAGACCAGCTCTTTCACACACACACACACACACACACACACACACCACACACACACACGTTACTCACCCACATACCCACCTACTCAACCACCCAACCATCCAGTACACCCATCTACACATCCACCACATACCCACACATACGTTACCCCTTCACCCACCCACTCAATCACCCTCATAGCTACACATACGCCTCAATACGATATAAGTTATGCGTAGTTACCATCCCTTCTCTCTCTCTCACACATACGTTACATAGCCAGTCACTCACCCACTCAGCCATCCACAGTCACACTCATAGTCACCTCTTGCACTCACCCACTCATCCACTCAACCATCCACCCACTCGGCCACCCACACTTCCGCTCTCCTGGCCACATATACGCCTCAATGCTCTCTCTCCTAAAAGTCGTAAAGCAGCATTAGCGTATTAGAGCTCTTTTTCATCTTTTTTACGAGTGTGTTTACGTCCTAACTTTGACTTCCAATGACCCAACGCTAGTCACTCTGATGCTGCGCCACACTGCCTCTGCCACGACTACTACTACTACTACTACTACTACCACTACCACTACTACTACTACTATAACCCTCACTGCCACTGTCATTCCGTTCCTCCTTTTCCTACCACCTGGCTGAGGAAAATGGCCCTCAGTCGTGTCGTAAATAGTGTTAATATCATTACTATCGTCATCATTGTTACCAGAACCATAACAACAGCCACTAACACACACACACACACACACACACACACACACACACACACACACACACACACACACCGCCCTATTACTCACTCCGCCTGTTAGAGAGTGAGCCATTGATCCACCACTCTACCAGCTACTGACCGCAACAACCACCACCAGCACCACTTCCACCACCACCTCCACCACCACCACCATCACCTTCCTCACAGCGAACTCCTAAAACCCGCCTGGACCATTTTTTTCTCAACGCTCGTTCTGCACTCAATGGCACCAATAAATAGACTGGCAAGCACGAACATATTGAACGATCGACGTGTTTTTTATACTTTTATTTTTTTTTATTGCGTCCGAAATATTTTAACATTCTTCTTAACCATCCTATCTGAGGCCTCTTAACGCTACTAAGAGATGAGGGCCCTCCATATTCTAGTATAGCGTTATCTGTATGTAAAGGTGTCTCTCTCATAGTACTTCAGAGTGACCGGAAATTCTTAACCCGGTAGCAGCGACGGGCCAAATTTGTGGCTTTACTATGTACCAGTGACGGGCCAAATTTTTGCCATGATATAAACCCCCCAAAAATAGATGATGCATAAACTGATCACAAATGCGTTGATATATATTATGGAATGGTTTGCGTGAGTGATGATTTTTTCTCATTTTTCTCGCTTAGAGGGACCTTTAAGAAACATGATCCCTGCAGCTACCGGGTTAAGATAAATCCTGCTCCGGACACCTTCTTTATCACTTTCTCATCTTTTCTGCTCACCTCCACGACCATTTCTCATTCACTGTATATACTGACCAGCGATCTTCACTCCCTATCCTCTGTTCTCTTCCCACCCACTTTCTCTTTAGCTAGCTGGTTCTACTTTTTCAACCCCTCATAAAAAGAAAATCCCTATCCTCCACTACCAACTGTCACTTCATCACTGCAGTACTTCGGTCAACTTATGCTTCAGTTCCTTCTTATTCCTTACACTCAACCTCACAACAGATTTTCATTTACGGTACTCTATTTCATCCAGTCCCCTTCAACACCAACCCTCTCCCTTCCCATACGAGTTTTCCTCAGTAACTCAGCATATTCCTTTCCTTAGACTCCCTTTCAAGACTTTCTCATTTCATACACCCATTCTGTCCAGCTCTCCTCCCTCCTCCCTCTTTCCTCTTCACCACCAACCCACATTCTATCCTGTCCCCTTCACACCCTCTCTCCCTTCACCGGCAAGCCACACCTCACCTAACGTATTCGGAGCACCCACAGACCTATAAATCTTGACTAAACCAGCGGCTCTAGACTGGCCCCATTTCTCCTCCGTCCAGCCCCATGAACGCTCCACTAACCAAAGAGATACATGGCTCTAGGCACTGACTAAGCCCCTGTGTCTACTCTGTTTTAGACCTTGAACGCTTGACTGATTAACGAGATATATAGTTAGTGAGTTTTAATAGTAATGATGCGTGATGAGACGGCATTGTGAGGTATAATCAAGAAAACAATGATACGTGAAAACATCCGAAGTTGACCTCTCTTTTGGCCTCTCATCCATACTTTCTTTTATAGGAGTGGTGATTAGCAGGCTTTTTTTATTTTTTTTATTTTTTGCCCTTGAGCTGTTTCCTTTACTGTAAAAATCCTAAGCTGAGTACACAAAGAAAGTTGGTCTGCGTGTGACAGTTTAAAGAACAAGTTATTCATCATCTGTCTCAAACCTTCATAAATCTATATTAAATCTTCCATTCGCACGGCTACATCTCTTATCGGAGTGTTCAATAATGTATCAAACACGTGTAAAGTCTGAAGCAGTAACGACAGCTTTGGCATAACTCACTATTGAACACAAAGGACTAAGAGAGGAATGCGGGGCAGTATTGAGTCTTGCTACCAACTCTGATTATATAGGAAGAAGAGAAGGGCACCAAATGTCACTATTCCTACTCGGGCGGCCTTTTCTTACCCAACAGACAACTAACCACGAGATGACGGATAGAATGACACCTCTCTGTACTATCTAGAAATATCGAAGCAAGTCGTGAGGGTCGTCTAGGAATTAAACACGAGATGACGGATAGAATGACACCTCTCTGTACCATCTAGAAATATCGAAGTCAGTCGTGAAGGTCGTCTAGGAATTAAACACGAGATGACGGATAGAATGACACCTCTCTGTACTATCTAGAAATATCGAAGCCAGTCGTGAATTAAACTCGGTAGGTACGTGGCATCATGATACTTTTGAGGAACATTGGCGTTTTTTTCTTACCAAACAGACAGCTAAATACGAGATACAGGGAGGAAGGGACACAACTCTGTACTGTCTAGAAACATCAAAGTGAGTTATGACGGCCATTAAGAATAAAACTACGTGGAATTATGAACAGATTAAAAAAGATTGCCATAAGAACTTACTCCAGCGTTTATTCATTTTTACCAGAGAGCTAAATACGAGATATCAGGGCGAAGGGACACACCTCTCTTCACTGTGTAAAAACATCAAAGCGAGTCGTGAGGGTCTTTAAGAGTGAAACTACGTGGGGTTATGAGAAACTTGAAGAACATTGCCGTGAGGACCTTGCCACCCACCCACCCACACCCCCACACCCACCTCCCCACCCACAAACCAACGTCTTCCCTCCCAAATGCCCACAAACCCACCTCTTCCCTTCCACATCTATTCCCCACAACCTACCCGCCCCCAACTACTTCCTCCCCATCCACAAGCCCACCTCTTCCCCCCCACATCTACTCCTCCGTCCCCACCCCCAGTGCGCCGCGGGGCCGACCAACACTCTGCAGGCCAAGGACGCGATCGACCTCACCTCCGCCCCGCCACTGTGCCTCGTCCCGTTGCCAATATGTTACCTGGGGCACCCTGTTACACCTGATCGTTAGGGGCTTAATGTCAAGGCGAAGAAAGAGTGCACTAAGCTATGGATCCGAGAAATAAAATAATCGTTAGAGATGTTTCAAGTTGATTGTTATTCTTTGTAGCTTTGTATTGAACTTTGTACCTGATTAAAAAACAACAACGACTCCTTAGATACGTTTTAAGTTGATTATTATTCTTTGTAACTTGAAGAGAATGTACTGAAGTCTATGCCCGAGAAATATATTAATCGTTAGAGTTGTTTTCAGTTGATTATTATTTCTTTGTAACATCGGTGACTCATTGCATCTTGAAGGAAAACTATACTTTCGACCTGATAAAAAATTGTATTAAACTCTATACCTGATGAAAAAACTCCTTAGAGACGCTTTAAGTTGACTACTACTCTTTACAGCTTGGAAAAAAAAAAATTATACTCAATTCCCAATAAACAAACCTTAAGAGATATTTTTAGTTTATTATTTTATTCTTTTCTCTATAACATTAGCGATAGATGAGGAAAAAACACATTATGTATTTGGCATCACGACACCTTTGAGTTAATGTTGACAGTTCTTTTGCTTTCTTTTTCTCTCCCTCTCTTTGCTTTCTTAATAACAACAACATGTAGTAGTATTTTTTTTAGCTCCTAGACATCAGAAAAAAAATATACGATGATTTTTTTACCTTTTATAAATTATCATGTACATTTTTTTTGTTTAGTTCTTGGTCTGTCTATATACCGTACATAATATCGTACCGTTTCTTTTTACCGTATATCAGTCAGGAAAATAATATACATAGCGTTTTTTTATCGCTTATCAATCATCAGCATAATAATAATAATCATACGTTCGAGGTCGGAGCATAGCATCGATCCAGTAACAGCTGAGGGCAACTTTTCCAACCCGACCTACGTGCGCCTAGTTGTGAAGTTGCATACATTAAACCATTCATCATAAAGAAAAAGAAGGAAGAGTGAGGAAGGTCGTCGTGTTTGCCAAGAAGGGACAAATATTGGACTGTTTTGTTATTGGAAACTACGGATGAGAAAGTTCGCCCTTAACTTTACCGGTGTTCTTAGATAGATATTGAATACTTTTTGACATTGAAACTTGGTCACTCCTTTCGCCCTTATTTACTTTACTAACCTGATTTGAAGCTGTTTTTTGAGAGTATTTTAATATAAGTCGACGGAGCTAAACAGAAAAGCAGTTCAAGTAGGTCGTGAAACTTTATGAAATTGAAACTTAGAAGAAGAAAGAAACTTGTCCACTCCTTCCGCCTTGACTTACTTGACAGACGACCTCATTGAAACTGAGCTTAGTCGCCTTAAAATATTATCTCATTACAGTTTCGATAAGGTCCGACTACGCCTATCTGTGACCTTGCTGCCATTAACTCATTTATACTAGACATTGTTATAGCCATTGAGCTCCTCCGTCACCTTAAAACATTTAGTAGTTTCAATGAGGACAGTGAAATAAATCATGGCAGAAGAAGTGAACAAATGTCTCTCTTTTAGTTTCAAAGTTTCGCGACATACAGGAATAATTTTCTTTTAGGGTTGGACGCTTAAAAAAAAAGTACCGTATTCATAAAGTAAAATTCTCTCACAAAACTGTTTCAATGAGATCGCCTGTAAAGTAAGGCAAGGCGGGAGGAGTGGACAAATTGCTTTCTTCTTCTAAGTTTCGATGTCAAAAAGTTTCTCGACATACTTAAATTTTTTTTTTTTGAGCTCCGTCGACACATATTAAAATACTCTTAAAAAAACAGCTTCAATCAGGTTAGCAAAGTAAGTAAGGGCGAAAGGAGTGACCAAGCTTCTCTCTTAGTTTCAATGTCAAAAAGTTTCGTGACATACTTGGCGAATTTATTTTATGGGTCAAACGCTTAAAAAATAAAGTATTCAATATCTATCTAAAAAACACCGGTAAAGTTATGGGCAAACTTTCCCATGCGTAGTTTCCAATAACAAAAAAGTCCAATATTTGTCCCTTCTTGGCAATCACGACGACCTTCCTCACTCTTCCTCTTAGGGTTCGTACGGAGGAGGAGGAGGAGGAGGAGGAGGAGGAGGAGGAGGAGGAGGAGGAGGAGGAGAAGGAAGAGGAGGTAATGGAGAACGAGGAGGAGGAGAAGGAGAAAGTAAAGGAGGAGGAGAAGAATAAAGGAGGAGGAAGAGAAGGAGGAGGAGGAGGAGGAGGAGGAGGAAGAGGAGGTAATGGAGAACGAGGAGGAGGAGAGGGAGAAAGTACAGGAGGAGGAGGAGGGGAATGAGGAAGAGGAGGATGAAGAGGATAAGGAAGAAGAGAAAAGGAGAAAAGGAAGAATAAGGGTGATGATGAGGAAGAATAGGTAAAGGAAGAGGAAGAGAAGGAGGAGGAGGAGGAGGAGGAGGAGGAAGAGGAGGAAAGGCGAGGTAAACTAACCGATGTATTCCCTCAAACTGCATTAAAATCTTCCCTCTTTAAAATCAAACATAAACACACAAAAGAAAATGACAAAATACGTTCAGATCGATAGGCTTACAACTTCACTATAAGTCTCCATTCCAGTATGTAATCCCTCTTTTACAGATTTCAAACCGACCATATTGCTGTTCCCGTTGCCGCGTCCTATCCTACGCAGTCTGACCTTTAGCGGAACAAACTTTTCATTTCAAGCGTTTCTTTCGTTCTTTCCGTAGCGTCAGCAGCACAATCCACTCCGCCTAATGGTCTGTACACGGGATATGCGGGCAATTCTTTACTTCCTGACACAAAAATTTTCGACGACCTTTTCCTCTTTAAAATTGTACCTCCTTTGACCTTTTATCTGTATCGACTACCAACTTTTCAATTGTCGACCTCCATCTCTCTCTAAAGTTTCCTCCCTCTCTAAAATCCCTCTAAAATTTCCTCTAAAATCCCTCTAAAATTCCCTCTAAAACTTCCTCTTAAAATCCCTCTAAAATTCCCTCTTAAAATCCCTCTAAAATTCCCTCTTAAATTCCCTCTTAAAATCCCTCTTAAAATCCCTCTAAAATTCCCTCTTAAAATCCCTCTAAAATTCCCTCTTAAAATCCCTCTAAAATTCCATATAAAATTCCATCCCTCTCTGACCTTTTACCTGTATCAACTACCTTCGTCCTATCAACTTTAAACTCTCGAATTTCTGTCTTCATAAACCCTTTTCGTCCTTGCATATTTCTACTTTATCTAACAATTATATAAACTTTTGACCTTGCATCTTTGAAAACCCTCTTCGACCTTCCATCTTTTTTAACTTCTTTCTGCCTTCCAACGACTCCCATAACCTCTTTGTTTCTTATTTCTGCTTTTTGTCTATCAATTTTATAAACTTTTGTCTATGATCTATAAATTTCCCATTCGACCTTTTAAGTTTATCTATTACCTTCGTCCTATCAGTTCTATAAATCCTCTTTGACCTTATGTACAGCTATAAAAACTCTCTTCTTCCTGCCAACTTCATAAACTTTTGATCTTCCATTTTTATAAACCCCAACTTTATATTTACCTTAACTTAGCCCTTCATCTTTACAAACTAACTTCGGCGTACCAAATTAAACTCCTGACCTTCCATCTTTAAAATCCTTCCTCGACCTTTATGAACTAACATCGTCCTACCAAATTCATAAACTTTAAACCCCCAGTCTTTTTAAACCTTTAACCTTTCATCTTTATATAAAATTGCTTGCTCCTTACTAACTTCATATGTCAAACCTTCCATCATCCATCTTTATGTACTTTCCTCACTCTCTGTATATAACTGCTTGCTGCACTCTGTCATAAGAAAAAAACTTCGACCGTCATTCTATATAAGCCTTTCTTGACCTTCTACTAACCTACCTACACATTGAAGACCTTGACCTTAACGGCTGACCTACACGCTTGCTTCTTCAGCCCATCAACTTTTATTACAATACCTAACGACCCTCAGTCTCCCTTCATCTAACACCCGACTTTCTTAACGACCCTCTTTTGTCTTACACTCCAACGGCACTTCCTTCCTTCCTCCCTTACTTAAAGACCTAACA
Organism: Eriocheir sinensis; assembly: GCF_024679095.1. Taxonomy (NCBI): domain Eukaryota; kingdom Metazoa; phylum Arthropoda; class Malacostraca; order Decapoda; family Varunidae; genus Eriocheir; species Eriocheir sinensis. The sequence continues at coordinate 2,033,657 of NC_066555.1, forward strand.
ACCCTGAATCTCCCTTCTAACACCCAACTTTCAGCGACCCTCTATTGCCCTCCACTCGAACGACACTTCCTTCCAGTCCTTATCAAAGACTTCGATGATCCTTCCAACGCTTCGCCCACCAACCAAACTCCTCTCAAAGGTTACTGGGCGAGCGTGAGAACCCCAAGAAGAGCAAGAAAGGAGCGGATAACAGAGAAAGGACTGACAAAAGACCGGATTCTGAGTGTCAAAAGGATGATATGTCTTGGTTGGAGGAGACGAAGAAGATGAGTATGAGGATGAGGAGGATAATGATGACGATGATGAGGAGGAGGAAGAGGAAGAGGCCTATGTCCATAATTACGCCCACACAGCTGGAAGAGAAGGAGGCCTATTGGAGAGACGGATGTAGATGAGGAGAGAGGGAGGGAAGGAGGGAGAGGGAAGAGGGAGGTAGAAGGAGAGAGTGGAAGACGGGTTTAGACGAGGAGATTAAGGGAGGGGGGAGAGGGAGGGAAGGAGAGAATGGGAGAGGCGGGAGAGAAAGGGAATGGGAGAGAGGGAGGGAGAGGAGGAGAGAAAAGGAGGGAGAGGTAGGAAAGGTGGGCCTAACGAGAGAGTAAATGTTGTCATAATCAAGAGAGAGAATCCTTCAAGAACAAATAGAACTAGATGGGAGGAGGAGGAGGAGGAGGAGCCGTGTACTAAGTAAATTATTCACACTAGAAGAATTCCTCTTGGTTCCTCGTCAAAGAGAAAATGGAAGGTTTAAACGGACAGCTGACCCAGATTTCGGAGGTTTGTTGGTAAGGTAAGGTATGGGAAGGAAAGGTAAGGAAGAGAAAGGAGGGGAAAGTAAATGATGGGATGGGAAGCGAGGGGAAGGAACGGGAAGGGAAGGGAAGGGAGGGGAGGGAAGGGAGTGAGATGGAAGGGATGGGAAGAGGAGGAAATGAAAAGGAAGGTAAGGGAAGGTAAGGGAAGGGAACGGGAGAAAAGAAAGGGAAGAGAAGGTAAGGGAAGGTAAAGTAAGGTAAGGGAAGGGAAAGGGTGATAAAGTAAGGTCAGATAAGGGAAAGGACAGCAAGGAAAGGAAAAGAAAGGGAACGAAAGAGAGGAAAAGGAAAGGAAAGGGAAGGGAAGGCTAGGGAATGAAAGTTAAGGTATGGAAAGCGAATCGAAGGTAAGGTAAGGGAATCGAAGAGGAGGGGTGGGACGGGACAGGAAGGGGTGAGGGGGTGGGGGGTGGGTTGGGGGGAGGGTGTTACGTCTATCGAAAGGGTGAAGGGTTGGGGCCCATAACTTCATCCCCTCCTCCAGCCGCTCAAGGGAACCGCGAGGGGCAAATATTAACTCAACCCAACATTCTGTAAACACGTGCTCTCTCTCTCTCTCTCCTCTTCTTTTACGTTCTGTGTTTCTACTTTATTTATTTGACGTCTTTTTTTATTTTTTTTTCTTCCTTCACTATGTCCAGAATTTTCTCAGTTTCCCCTCAATTTTCTTCTTTACTGCACTGCTAACTAAAGACCGTCCCTGCCTTCTTTAATAACTACTTGTACTTTTAAACCTTATCTTTCTACATTCTTTCTAAATCACTTCCTTCGTAGAATATATAAATCATGTGGACTTCCTTTTATCCTTCCATTTCTAAGTATATATATAAACTGTTTTTGTCTTCTTCGTAATATGTCAACTTGTTATTTTCTTTACCCGCTCCATCTATCTTCCTTCTTTCTATCGTCTTCATTTTCTTCCTCTTATATTGCGTTAGTTCTCCAATGTGTAAATCTAATATCGTAGTTGACTTTTGACTTAGCTATCTCCATCTCTATTATCCTCTTCGACTTTTTCTTTCAAGCTGTACCTCAGTTCTTTCTTCTAATAATCTAATATCGTCCTTACTCTTAGATTTTCGCCCATTCTTCTTTAAATTCTCTTCTTGAACTTCTTGAACATTTAATTTAATATTGTGCTTTCTTTCCCTTCCTTTTTAAAATTTTCGTCTTCCCTATCGAACAATACCAATTTGAAAGTCCTTTTTTTCTCTCTCCCTTCCTTCTTTTAATCCTCTTCTACTCTCCCATCAAACAATATTAATTTACTATCGTTCTTATTTTTAACTTCTCTCCCTTCCTTCATTTTCTCCTCCGCACCATCTTGATACTGTACCTCTTCTTCCTACTTCTCTTTCATTCTCCTCTACTAATACTAATTCAATATCGTTTCTATTTCTAACTTCTCTTCCTTTCGTCTTTTTATCCTCCTTTCCTTTCCTCCTTAACAGTCCCTATGTCCTCCTTTGCACCCTCTTAACACTGTACAGCCTCCTTCTCCTCCTCTTTCGTCATCTCTCCTCAACCTTCCATCTCGTTAAGAAGAAGAGCGAGAGAGAAGAGAGACGAGGCCCAAGGGGGAAGAGTACAAGTGTTGCCGTGTGTGTGTGTCGGACAATGAAGACCGAAATACCTCTGAATAGGAAGCGAAATGACTCCCTTTTAGCGCCTTGTTCCGTTCCGTCCCTTAACTCGCGACCCGTCAACATCACCGTCTTGTGTTTTTGGTGATTGCTTGGAACGAACGTAGGGAGAAGTGAGACAAGAGAAAGAAGGGAAAAGGAATGAAAGTACGAACTCTCATCCAATGTCTTTTCTTCTTCCCTTCTATTCCTTGATTTCTTTCTTTTCCTCTCGTTTCCTCCCCTAAACTTCTTAGTCTTACTTTTTCCTCTTTCCCTCAACCTCTTTCTTTCTCTTTTCTCCTTCTTTCAGTTCTTCAATTTTTCTCTTCTCTATTCTCCTTAATCTCTCTTTTTTTCTTACTTCTCAATTTCTTCACTATTCTCCCCTTTCTTCTCCTGAACCTCTTTCTTTTTCTCTTTTCTCTTCTCAATCTCTTCCTCTTCCTCTTTCCCTTCACTTCTTCCTTTCCTCTTCCATCTTCTCCTAAACCCTTTTCTTTTTCTCTTCCTTCTTCTCTCTTTTCAACCTCCTCCTTTTCCTCCTCCCTCCTCCTCTAAGGCTCTCCTATATTCCACCTCAAATTCCACCTCTCTGGCTTTTAGTCCACAACACCTTTCTCCATCTTCTCACATTCAACCTCCTTTCTACCTTCCTCCCTTTCATTTCACATCGCCTTTCTTTCGTCCTTCCTTTCTTTTCCCATTTGTTTCACGCCTACCTGTTTAGTCAGCTTCCCATCTTCCTGCCTTTAAATCCACACCATGTACCCCCTTCCCTCCCTCCCTTCCTTTATTCCCTATTTGCCTCACGCTTACATGTTTTCTCGGCTTCTCTTTTGCTCGTGGTAGAGGCTTCGGATGGCGTCAAAAGGAAGGTTACCAACGCTATCTATCTGCAGTATCTTGAGCCTCTTCACGACTACCTATACGCGATTTTGATTTGTTTTAGGTTTGCATGAGTGTTAGATAGAAAGGAACCCATTAGTCATATAAGGAGGAGTCCGACGCTATACTGTGCTTTTGAATATGAGATTTGCATTAATATTTTTGTTTTAATCCGAGAAGAAGGAACTGAAACCTTATTATGTGATTTCGAACGTTAGATCAGCTTAGTTTTTTTTATTTCTATTCTTGCGAGTGTTAAAGAGAAAATAATTTATTGTGCGGTTTCAAATATTAGAACAGAATTAATGTTTTCGTTTAACCCGAGAAGGAATTAAAACCTATTATGTGATTTCGAACATTAGATCAGCTTAGTTTTTTTTATTTCTATTCTTGCGAGTGTTAAAGAGAAAAGAATCTATTGTGCGAAAGGAATAAAGGATTGAACCCTACACAGCGGTTTCGAATATTAGAACAATTAATGTTTTCGTTTAACCCGAGAAGGAATTGAAACCTGTTATGTGATTTCGAACATTAGATCAGCTTAGTTTCGGATTTCTTTTCTTGCGAGTGTTAGAGAGCAAGGAATCTATTGTACGAGAAGGATTTGAACCCTACATTGCGGTTTCGAATATTTGACCAGCGTTAATGGTTTTGTTTTAACCCGAAAAAGGAGGAATTGAAACTTATAGCATTGATTTCGGGCATAAGATGAGTATTAATTTTTGTTTTGATTTCAAGCGTGTCAAATAGGAAGAAAAGAGAAAGAGAAAGAAGAAATTGAACTCCATGGCGCGGTTTTAAACATTAGATCAGCATTTTTATTTTTGTTTTGTTTTCAAGGGAGTATAAAAAAAAAAAACTAGTATATGACGCGAAATTGAACCCTACTGCGTGATTTCGAACACTAAATCAGAATTACTATAAGGATTTCACTGCGTTATGTCAATCCCACTTCACTATACCTGGACAGTCTATCGCTCACCGACTACACACAATTACAGCTATGAGTGTGTGTGTGTGTGTGTGTGTGTGTGTGTGTGTGTGTGTGTTCTGCATTATTGATTAGCTTCACTTACCTGCCTCTGAGCAACTGTGTGCGTGTGTGTGTGTGTGTGTCTGTGTGTGTGTGTGGAGAGAGAAGAAAGGAGAGGGGGGGGGGGGCTGGGGGAATGAGGAGCTGAGTGCATGAGGATTGAATCATTATGAAAAAAAAGGGAATAAAATGGAATCCACAATGCCTTATAAATTAGCATGTTCTTAGGGTAAATTTCCTTAACATTACGCTCAAGATCACAGTGAATCGTTCCCTTCATGCGCTCCGGGGATGCAATGCTTATAAGACAGGGGATGAGGGGAGCGGGGAAGGGATGAGGAGAGAAGAAGGGGAGGGGAAGAGGAGGGGAAGGGGGGGAGTTGGAAGGCGGGAAAAGGGGAGGGAAGGAAAAGGGAAGGGGAGGGGAAAGGGAGGGAAATAGGGGAAGGTATAGCGGATTGAGACGGCAGTTTGGACAAAAAAAAATCATAGAAAAATAAAATAAAAGTCAAGATTTGAAGCAAGAAACACATTCATGAGTTGACTTCCATTACTGCATCTAAATCATCTTTTTCTACTTTTAAATCTTTCAATTTCATTACTTTTTTGTTCGTAATCAATTCCTCTCAAACTTCAAGAGCATTTACCGGCCTTTAAATATATGAAGTGATTTAAATACCAACAAAATAACTTGACCAAAGGGAATGTAATCTTGCAAGGTCTCCAATTGTATATGAAAAACACAAGGTTATAATTTGCAAGACTTCCAGTGATAGAAAACAAAACGAAAGGGAACATCAGCTTGCAAGGCCTCCAATGCTCTAGTCTGACTCCCTTCAGGATAACGTTAATCTTGGGGTATCACAACACAGCTTATCCGAGACCCAGCAAGACCATGGGACTGAAAAACAAGTCTCAGGCCGAGCAAAAACAGCCCCATGGATATCATTTACTTGGGGAGGGGAGGAGGGGGGAAGAAGGGGAGGAAGCAAGAGGGGAAAGGTGTACGGGGAGTGAATGGGAGTAGGGAGGAAGTGGGGTTGATGGGGAAGGGGAGTAACGGGAGGAGGAGGGGAGATAAAATTGGAGAATGGAGGAAGTGGGGAGATGGGGAAGGGGAGTAGGAGGAGGGGAGAGAAAAAATGGAGAAGGGAGGAGTGGGGTTGATGGGGAAGGGGAATAACGGGAGGAGGAGGGGAGAGAAAAATTGGAGAAGGGAGGAAGTGGGGTGATGGGGGAAGGAGAGTGAGGGTCAAGGGGGAGACTAAAGAAAGGTGCGCCGTCACAGAGGAAGGAAGAGGGATGTTAAATGATTTTTCAAGCACTGGAAGCAGACAGGCGGAATGAGAGCAAGCAGAAGAGGAGGAGGAGGAGGAGGAAGAGGAAAAGGAAGGAAAGGAGGAGGAGAAGGAGATGAGAGAGGGAGGAGGAGAAGAGAGGATAAAGGAAGAAAGGAAAAAGAGGAAGGAAACTTGTGTGGGTAAAAGATAATCAAGAAAAGTCAACAGTGAATGTGAAGGAAAAGTAACGTTAAAGTAAGGAAAAGTAAGTAAAAGTAACGATAAAGTAAACAAAGTAAGTAAAAGTAAGTAAGAGTAAAGACAAAATACAGAGGAAGGCCAAAGATAGATAGACAGATAAACAGATTGATAGATAGACAGTTAGAGAGAAAGAGACAAAGGCCAAAGATAGGTAGAGAGATACACAGAAACAAAGAAATATAGAGATAAAGAGAGAGAAAGGTCATTAGTGTATTAGAGTGAGGGGGCGTGGGCGTGAAGGGAGAGGGAAGGTCAGTGAGAATGAGGAGGAGGTGGAGGGGGAGGGGAAAATGTGGGGGCGGAAGAGGGGAGAGGGAATGAGTGAAGAGTCGGCATGAAAGGGAGGGGAGGGTAAAGTTGAAAGGGTGTAAAGGGCGTCGATGTGAATGGGAGAGGGGAGGGTGTGAGGGTGCATGAGGGAGAGTGAAGAAGGGGGACATGAGGTCGGGACGGAAGGGATATATTTGTTCCTTAAAATAGACTAAAATTTGGGAAACAGGCAGCTCTCTCACCCTGTTTGTCTCCTCCTCCTCCTCCTCCTCATCCTGCTCCCCTCCTCCTCCTCCTCCTCCTCTTCTTCCTCCCATCGCATGCTTGGGGCAGGAAGAGGGAGGGAAACTATCCTAGGCAAGCACTGGAAAATTTGATAAAAAGTACTGAACTGATCAAAAAAGTAATTTTTCATTTCACTATAAAAATGAAGTTAATGAATGCATTTCGGTAAGGAAAGTACTCAAAAGTTGAATAAATCGTCATAATATGAGGAAAAAAGAATGTAATATTGTGAAGATAACGTGAAATTTAAATTATAATAACAATAATAATAACAATAATAATAATAATAATAATAATAATAATAATAATAATAATAATAATAATAATAATAATAATAATAATAATAATAATAATAATAATAATAATAATAATAATAATAATAATAATAATAATAATAATAATAATAATAATAAACAATTACGATAATAAAGAGTAAACATAACATTTTTAATAATAATAAAAAGAAATGATATTAATACTTAAGAAATAATAACTAATGAAAATTTACAAATATATATATATCAAATGAAAATCATTATAAATAATAAATATACTCAAGAGAAAAAAAAAGTAATAATTGACTTCACGAGAAAACTGAATAAACTGAACTCATAAACCGATCAGACCGGGGAACAAAACTCAGAGGAAGCGGCACAAGAGTTTGCAGGAACAACATCAAACCCACACCGCGGCGAGCAGTCATTCCGTCATTCATGGCAGTCCCGGGAATGCAGTGAGGAATGGTAAAAAAATGGAGAGATGCGGTTTGGAAATATAATAATAACAATAATAATAATAATAATAAAAATAATAATAATAATAATAATAATAATGATGATAACAATAATAACTAACTCAATGAAATAAACGGTAAAAAAATATATGTGGCAGCAGGACCATGACAAAAAACACTGCGAGGCAAAATATACTGAATGAAAACTTTGGCGCGGGAATAAATATAGGCGTAAAGAATGCGATAAAATGAAGTGTATGATAAATGCTACGGAACATTACCTTGGCTATCATGACTGAGGCAATGGGAAGGCAAGACGACCACGCAGGAGCAATGGTAGTAATAATGATGATGATGATGATGATGATGATAATAATAATAATAATAATGATGATAATAATGATAATGCAGTAAAAAAACCCTTCCAGATAATAAAATAATGACAGGTGTGATGGTGTTAGTAAAAGTAGTAATAAAATAATAAGAAAAATAAGAAAAATAAGAAAAAGAAGAAGAAAAGAAGAAGAAAAGGAAGAGGACAGAGGTGATGGTGGTCGTAAAAGTAGTAATAACAAAAGAAGAAGAAAAAGAAAAGAAGAAGAAAAGGAAGAAGAAGAAGAGAGAAAGAAACGAAAAATGAAGAAAAAGAAAAGAGAAATAAAAATAAAGAAATAAGAAGATGAAAACAAAACCAATGTGAGAGTCATAATATATGCAGTGAGCAAGAACGAGAACGAAGGTGAATAAAATATGCAGAAAGACGAAGAAAGAAAAAAGAAAAAGAGAAAGAAGAAAGAGGAGAAAGGAGAATAACAAGGGAGTTGATAAAAGCGAATAAAAGGAGAAAGTGAGAAACAGTAACGCAGCGAAAAAGAATAAAGAGAAAGGAAAGGAAATAGAAGGTAGGTAAAGGAGACGAAAAAGAGGAAAAAAGAAGAGGGGTGAAATAGAAGGACGAGAGAGTTGGAAAAAGTGATAAAAAGGAGAAAAACGGATGTGTAATAGCAATGCAGTGAACAAGGAATATGAGAAACGAAAGAAAATGAAGAAAAGACGAAAATAAGATGAAAGAATGAGAGATGAAGAAGAAAACGAGATGAGGGGAAACGAAAAATGAAATGAAAAAAAGTGAAACAATGGTAAATGAGATTAACAAGAAATAAGAGGATGGAAAAAACATGAAGGAGGACAAAGAACAAGACCAAGAAATGAAAGGAAGACAGCGAATGACGAAGGGTTGAAAAAGTGAAATAA